>NW_009705348.1:0-22936 GCF_000703405.1 Apaloderma vittatum
GTTCGGTGGCTGCTGTGCACTGCCGGGCAAGGCTTTAGCGGGGATTTTGTGTTTCATACTAAGGAAAAGGGGCTCACGGTGATAATACTGGCATATGAACAGCAACTGCACTGAGTTCTCTGTGACATGAATGGACACACTGACCTGCTGGGGAGCAGCGCAGGGGAAAGGGACCTGGGGGTGCTGGTGGGCAGCAGGATGGCCATGAGCCAGCAATGTGCCCTCATGGCCAAGAAGGCCAATGGCATCCTGGGGTGTGTTAGATGGGGAGTAGCTAGTAGGTCGAGGGGGGTACTCCTGCGTCCTCCTGCCCCTCTGCTCTGCCCTGGTGAGGCCACATCTGGAATATTGTGTCCAGTTCTGGGCCCCTCAGCTCAAGAGAGACAGGGAACTGCTTGAGAGAGTCCAGTGCAGAGACACAGAGATGATGAAGGGAGTGGAACATCTCCCTGATGAGGAAAGGCTGAAGGAGCTGGGTCTCTTTAGCTTGGAGAAGAGGAGGCTGAAGGGTGACCTCATTAATGTTTATAAATACGTCAAAGGGGAGTGTCAGGAGGATGGAGCCAGGATCTTCTCAGGGATGTCCAATGACAGGACAAGGGGCAATGGATACAAGTTGGAACATAGGAGGTTCCACCAAAACATCAGGAAAAACTTTTTCACTGTGAGGGTGAAGGCTTCATTTTGTATGTTCCCTGCATATGACAACAGATTCTTTTTTATATTTGCAGCTATTTTTCCTTCATAATTTTCCCCCATAATTTCCTGCTCGGTTCCCATGTGTTGCCTGGTCTAGTCAAGAGGTGGTGTCCCTGCCCACAACAGGGAGGTTGGACTAGATGATCTCTAAGGTCCCTTCCAGCCTAGGCCATTCTATGATTCTATGATTCTATGATAATATTCAATAATTTCCTCCATTATTGCAAGGTTAAATATTTTGCAAACCTTTCTAGTGCTCTGATTTAATTGATCCAACCACATAGATTGACAGTCCATTAAAATGCTGAGAAATAAGTAGAATTCAGTGACCAGAGAGAGGCCTAAGTAGAATAAAAGAATGTTTTGATACAAAGCCTGTTAGATATTGCAATTTTAATATCTTTTTTCCTACTAGAAAATTGCAATCAGAAGAAAAACATACTGTATTTTCTAGTGAAATATTGGAAGGAATCCATCTATGTAATTTTTTCAGATTTTGCTTTACAATCTTTCACTAATATCTTTTTCAATGCTTAAACAATTTGTCTCCATTTCTGTTCTTTTTGAGTATTAAAAGGCAGAAGTAACACCTTCATTCTAATGAAAATGAATGATTGATTAGTGCTTATCTTTCTAAAACACTGTACTGGGTTTGCATGGCTAGGTTTTGGTCGTGGGGGCCTACAGGCGTGGCTTCTGTGAGAAGCTGCTAAAATTTCGCCTGTGTCTGAAAGAGCCAGTGCCAGACGGACCCACCACTGGCCAAGGCTGAGCCCACCAGCACCTCCAGGATAATTTATTTAAGAAGGTGGAAAAAAAAGTTTCTGTGCAATTGCAGCCAGAGAAAGGAGCGAGAATATGTGAGAGAAACAACTCTGCAGCAACCAAGGTAGGGAAGAAGAAGGGAGAGGAGGTGCTACAGACACTGGAGCAGAGATTCCCCTGCAGTCCGTGGTGAAGACCATCGTGAGGGGGACTATGTGCATTCAGCCCAGGGAGGTATCCAGTGGATCAGATGTCCACCTGCAGCCCATATTGATCCCCATGTCAGAGAAGGTGGATGACTGAAGGAGGCTGTGACCCCATGGGAAGCCCATGCTGGAGCAGGTTTGCTGCCAGGACTTGTGACCCTGTGGGGGACTCATGCTGGAGCAGTCTGCTCCTGGAGGACTGCACCCCACGGGAAGGATTCACGTTGCAGACATTTGTGGAGGACTGGCTCCTGTGAGAGGTACCCCACGCTGGAGCAGGGGAAGAGTGTAAGGGGTCCTCCCCTGAGGAGGAAGGAACGCCAGCATGTGCTGCACTGATCACAACCCCCATTCCCCATCCCCTCGTGATGCTCAGGGGCAGAACGCAGAGAAAATTGGGACTACAGTGAAGCTCGTGAAGAAGGGAGGGGTGGGGGGAAGATGTTTTAAGATTTAATTTTTATTTTTATTATCCTATTCTGATGCAATTGTTAATACATTAAATTTATTTTTCTAAGTTCTGTCTATTTTGCTGGTGATGGTTATAAGCTTTTCATTATATTTTTTCTCTTCCCTGTCCAGCTGAGCAGGGGAGTAATAGAGCAGCTTTGGTGGGCACCTCACCTCCAGCCAGGGCCAACCCACCACAATCACCTTTCATTTGCCATGGTGATATCACTGTAACTCCCAGTGAGGTAACAGATTCCACTGAGGTGAAATAAAGCAGTGTCCTCAGTAGCCTGATCCTGACTTTGGTAATTCCAGGTAGGCAGCACCTGTTTTACACCTGGCAGCTCACCAGGACATTTCACAAAAGCTTGGCTCTTGCAATGAGCCTTAGCAAATAATACAGGGTTGCAAATGTGTTCAGTAGAGATCTGTCCTATAAGAGATGGCGCCTCCTGTGCTACTTTTACGCTCTCCCTGCGTTAGAAATGATGGTGTGTGTAAACCCGTCTGCAGTGGCATAGCCTCTGCCTACAAGTCCACAGCCAGTAAAGCAGAGCCAGCCTTCTGGTGTCCTCTGGGCTCTGACAGATGACGGTGGAGACCTGGGGAGATGCTCATTCCTTGCACTGGGTATGTCTGTATTGGGAGTTTGGGGACATCTGGACATGTGCACCTTGGTTTTCCTGTAGAATCATAGAATGTTAGGGGTTGGAAGGAACCTCTAGAGATCAACCTGTCCAATCCCCCTGCCAGAGCAGGATCCCCTACGGCAGCCACACGAGAACACATCCAAGTGGGTTTTGAAAGTCTCCAGAGAAGGAGACTCCACAACCTCTCTGGGCAGCCTGTGCCAGTGCTCTGTCACCCTCACAGTAAAGAAGTTTCTCTTCATGTTGAGGTGGAACTTCCTATGTTCTAACTATCTGAGCCCTATCTGAGCCCTATCTGAGCTCTCCAGGGGATCCTTCCCAAACTAGCTGCAGGTTGAGTTAATTATGTCTTTATCAGAAGCAGTGTCTGGAATTTTTCTGGAAACTGAAGTCTCAGTTTAGGATCCAAGATTAGTCAGTTAAGGTAAAAAGATCTTCAGCTGAAATCTTTAATTACCTTTAGTATCAGATATATTGGTGCAAGATGTTACTCTGACTGGCATTTATAGAGTCTACTTCAGCTTTGTTATAAAGTGAAATCTCTATTGAATTGAATTAACTGTGATTAAGCTCCTTCACAGAAGTAACTATACAATAAATTTAAACTTAGAAGGCTGCACGTTTGTGTTGACTTTGAAGAATGTGTATGACAAGCCTTGATTCGGTGAGTTTGTGGATAACTTTTACAGTGTTAGTTGTAAGAAAACCTTGGCTTAATTTATTTCTAGGCTGTAACGAAAGAACATTTAAAAGGCTAGGAAAATTCTGCAGTTAATTGAGAGACAATCAAATGTATTTTTATTGACTAGTTGATGCTCTTCATTGTAAAACCTCTGTCTTTTCCTGCATCACTACTTATAGAGTTACTGAAGACAGTCATTGTAAGTATGAGTACCCTAACAGATGTAATGTCATGAACAGCAGATATAGTCCAATTATTTACAAATTTGCTTTCCTAAATTGCATCAGAAAAGGAAGTGCTCAAATTCTAGATTCAATCTTTTTAGAAGCCACCCTGGATCAAGAAAAGCTTACAAATATGTATCACTACCTCCAGCCAAATGCATATCATTCTTGATTAGAATTATAGGAAAAAAATATGTGGAATACAGACTCTTCCTGTAAGAAATTTTCCTAAATCAAGGATATGAAGGAGGAATATATGAATCTGCTTTAGGCTTGCTCCATGGTGCCTGGCAAAAGTGAGGTACCCAAGTGCGACATCCACAAAATAAAAAGCGTCAGCTAAAGAGGCATGTAAATTAGCCATGGTGGAAATGCCTTGTGGGCTGGATGTGGCGCGGGATGGATCCAGAGAGCAGGTGTGAGGTTTTGTTCGGCAGCTGCAGGCTGGCACCAGGGCAGAGAGGGGAAGAGGCCTGTGGAGCAACAGAAGGAGAATACTGCTCACTGCCCTGTGGCAGGTGCATCCCCCTAAGTCTGAGATGTTTCCCCTTACAGCGGTTGCTGGGCAGATTTCAGAGGAACTGTTGGAAGTTTCTGGCTAGTTTGGGTCTAGCCCACCAGCCTAGGGGTACACCCAGGAAGTTGGCTGGTAGCCAATGAGAGGCCAAGATGGCTTTGATTGACCACAGCTCAGATTCGACTGAACTTTAAAACGGGGTCCTGACGGGGCTGCATTGGAGTCACCCCTTTGGAGCAGCAGGTCCTGCAGTCGGGGCACAGCCTCCCCCTTGGTTCGGGACGCCAGCCAAGGTGACTCCTTGAGGTTGAGGGTCCTCATCTTTGTAAGGTGAGTGTATTTATGATCCAGATCATTTTTCTCTGTTAAGGGTTGGGTGTAGTGCAGTACCCGCTCTTCTCAACTGAAACCAGAACTTTTAAACTTGAGGGAGCTTTCATTTTTCAAATAAATCCAATTTAATTACGTGTGTGGATTTTTCTGAGAATGGGTGCACTCCTCACATGCCCAAACACCTGCTGCAGAGTGGGTTTGTTTTCTTTTTCACTCTTTAAATAACCTCAGAGAAGCATCTGGATGTTTTTAGGCATGCACTAAAGCGCCCTGCACCACCTGTGTTGGGGGCTGGGGCTGTGCTTGCGGCTAGGTTCAGCACAGTGGCAATGAAGACCTTTTCCTCTGGCACCCCGAACCGTCATCTACCTTCACACACTGGATTCGGGGGCTGGCTGATGTGTCAGCTGGTGCTTCCCCTGCTCCTGCTGGAGTTTAGCTCCTGCGAGCTCCTGTGGCAGTTCTGGGTTGGGCTGGACACCCAATGCGTGGTGAGCTTGCAGTAACCTGATGGCACAATATGCAACGGAGAGATTAATTTGGGGCATTTCTTTTCCCAATACTGTGCAGACGGCACTTCTCTCTGCTATCTGTAGCACAGTGTATGCTTCTGCCATGGATTAAGATCATAAAATCATAGAACTGTAGAATGTGTTGGGCTGGAAGGGACCTTTAAAGGCCATCTGGTCCAACCCCCCTGCAGTGAGCAGGGACGTCTTTAGATCAGGTTCCTCAGGGCTGATGTCTTGACAACATTACTCCTCTGGTGGCAGAAAAGTTGTCTGGAAGCTGTTGCTTACACAACCGTGAAATTGTGTAGCCAGTGCAGAGGAGATGTTTTTTCAGTCAGGCTGATGTAACACTTTTAATAGCTTCCTCAGACTTGAACCCAAAGTTGTTTCCAGAAACTCCTCTGAACTCTAATATAACCCACCTCCATTTTCTGATATTGGCTTTCCTGTGATTTAGAAGCAGAGGAGGAGGAATAGGTTATACTCAGACAATTTCTGTACTTATGAGACAGCTTTTGCCCTAGAAGAAGTGGATGGAGTGGATGAAGACATGTTGTCACCAGACGTCTTTCTGTCTTCCAAGTATCTGAGTTTTCTGGGACTGCATGTCAGTCAGAGTGACACTGTGGCAGACTCTCCCTTAGGGTACTTTCCGGAGTTTACATTTACAGAGAGCAGAGATGCTTTTTGACATGGCCTGCCAAAAAGTACAGCGGCAAACATTGGTGACCTGTGTGCTAAAAGAAGTAGGGCAAGAAAGGACAGTACATGCCAGGAAATGCAGTGGGTATTGATCCACAGCCTAGTGAAGTCAAAGGAAAAAAACAAATCTATGAAAAATAAATTCCTTTTGTGAAGCTATATTAATAGGTAGATCCGTGATCAGTTCTGTGATATGCAAAGGGAAAAGATTGACCTCTCAGAAAAAAAACAAACACCTGCTTTGAGCCATAGGTTGGACTCTGTCCGGACAGGTGTTGGCAAAGAAAGGAGTGGGGCTTGTGCTTGTCCTTTCACTGAGCATGAGAAACATCTGTGAATCAATATTAATCTCTGAGGAAGTGTTACAGAAATATGAGCATTTGAGAATGATTTTGCAGTTATCAACTAGCAGGTTTTACAGCTGCTTCTTAGCTAGTCTCTATTTAATTGACATTTTAGAGTACTAGTTTTTATTTAGCAATATTAAAACATAGCAACATCGATGCCTCCTAAACTATATTGTTGCTTCTATCTCTGGAAATCAGGTTCATAGTCTGAACATGAAAGAAAATCTAGTTCATTTGATGAGATCTCATTCCTTTAAAGCCATGCAAACTGATATTTTGCTGTTCTTGTTCTTCTGTATTCACCAGATCCATTGTAGAACTACTTTTTTTTTGCCTGGGATTAACATCAGGAAAACTCTCATCGAATTCTGTTACACAACCTGCTTGCCTTTTAAAAGCGTTTTTATAGCTTTTACAGATATTTAGTCCCCTCATAGTTCAAGATGTATTAAAATTTGATACCTGTAAGTCAAATTTCTCCTCATTAAAACTCTATGATATGTGGATGCAAATTAATGAATTATGTTGATTTAAAATGCTTCTGCCTGATAAATGCTGTTTTACCTCTCCAGCTAATAACGCTAGAACTTATTTTGCCATTCTCCTGAGATAAACTGTTGAGTTTGCCTGCAGCCAGCTGCATTTTCTCCCAGTTGCTTATTTGATTCTGCACTGGGAAACTGGAAGGACAGGACTTTCTATGTCTGCGTATGTATTTATTGCATACCGTACGTGTACACTGCATTTATGGGTAATACCACTATACGTGTTTAGCAGATGAAGGAACAGGTTGCTGACAGCCCTGTGAACCTGGCAGTTCAGCCACCTTTCAGTCCACCTCGCTGTTGTCCATTTATCTGGTCTGTGATTCCTCAGCTTGTCTTGAAGGAGGTAGCAATGGGAATAATTGTTCAAAGCCTTGCTGAAGTCAAAATAAACAACATCCGTGGCTCTGCCCTCATTCACTGAGCCAGTCACCTGCTTGTAGAAGGTTACCAACTTGGTCAAGCATGGTTTCCTCTTCATAAATCCCTGCCTTTTGGAGAGATGCCCACCCTTCTTGATTTCTCAGAAAGGGTGTGAGAGCTTCCCCCATCATCTTGTCCTGCCACCATTTCTGTGTTTGTGTATATACGCTTGAGATGGGCCTCTTCAGCCCCGTTTTGCCAATTTTGAGGTCTGTCTTGTCCATGTCAGCCTGCTCTCTTTGCTCACTGGGCCAGCCCACCATGCTCTCACTTGGTAGTGGTTTGTCACCTTCCCTGTCCTTCCTAGTTTAAAGCTCTCATCTCACAAGATACTTCTGAAGACTTGTAATTATGGACAAGTGAAGCAAAGCAATGCAGATCCTTTCTGAAAATCCTCTTGGGAAAGAAAAAAAAAAAAGGAAAAATTATACTTCCTAAATGGAAAAGTAGAGAGCCTTGCAGTGCCCCGAAGCATGTAATCATAGATTAAGAAATGGGGTTTTTTTAGAAAGAAAACTTAAAAAACCATTTTAGCTGAGAGTGGAGTGTGGTTTTCTGTAGTTTGTAATAGTCAGGATTATTTTGAAATCAGGTCTGCTTTCTTGTTGCTAGATAGGCAGACCTCAGCTGATCCATTTGTACCAGGTGTATTTGTAAATTGTATAAGGATTTTTGAAGAGGCTAGTTTTTAGAAAATTTCAAGTTCCTTAGATATAAAGAAAACACCAACAAGATTATGTAAATTTCTGAAGGCACTTCTGTGAAATATCCATCCTTTGAGTTCTTTATAGCTGTGTGTATAAGGAGTTGATTAAATTCTTGAGGTAACAGGATGTTTCCTTGTTTCTGAATTTGCACACCTATGCAATCATTTGCTCCAGAAATACTGAAAGCATTTGAAGGTGTTTGCTTATTAGATGGACTTCTGTACATTGTTCTTAGAGAAATAATAAAAATAAAAATCCCTTTTACAGCTGGGCAAACATAAATGTGTGAAATTAGTGGAGTTGGTCTGAAGCTTTTCTGACCAACAGTTTTCTACTGAAAAATGCCATTTTTAGAAGCTGTTGGAAGCTTTTTTTGCTATCTCAGTTTCTATTTATTTGCTAAGTTTTCTGCTCGGTTCTTCAGTTTCTCTTCAGAAGCTCGGTGTGACCTGAGGTCTGGGACCCCACAGGAGATCTAAAAATCATTGGAATGTGGAGCAGGAGCCCATAGTTATTTGGGAGGTGGCAAAAGCACAGCAGTAACAAGCAGGCTTTGCAGCACCTCTTCAGCTCCGAGGAAATTAGCTGTACCCCAGGAGCAATTGGCTGAGAGCTGAGACTAAGCACAAGCCCTGATCTCCGTGTGTCTCCATCCCCTGGCAGCACTGGGGCTGGGGGCTCAGGGAACTGACACTCCTCCGTGCCTTCCCAGTCCCTGCTGCAAAAATAGCTTTCCCCAACAAGATAGTCTGAAATGCTGACTTTGCAGTTGTTTTCCAAATTGATTTGACCCCACATCTCTCCCACCTCCAGCATTTCCTTTGGAAGAGGATTTGGGGAGGTGAGGACAAATCAGGACAGGGTAAGATTTACTGGAGCTCAGCATGGAGATATCTGGAGGGGAAAAGGAAGGAAAACTGATGGCGATTTGTTGATTCAGACAGGGTCAGGGAACCCTGCTTTCTCACATATGTCACATTTATCTTTTGCCAAGGATATTCCCTTAAAATGTTTGCACTTGCATGAAACTAAATGTATTCACTAGATACCCAGCTTGTACGTGTCCCAGGAGGAGCCCTCTTCATCTGTCCTCCCAGTGCTCTGCCAAATGTTGAAACCTTCTGATCCACATCAGGAGAATTTTCTTCTGCTTGTAACCAGCTCTGCTTTTTGCCTTTTCGGTCTTGTTGAGTCTTTCTAGTTCGTTTCTGATCTCAGCCTGATGCCCAAAGCCAGTCCCTGCTCAAGGGAGAGCATGGAAATGGCGTCTGAAGAAAGTTGCAGCAGAAATGTTATGTTTATGGCAGTAAGGTTTTCCCTTCCAAGATTATTGACCTGACCCCAGTTCTCGGTACTCAGATACTCTTCTGTATCCTCTCAGAGTGACTAGCCCAGAAATTGGCTATTTCTAGATTACATCCACATAATGTTATGATAGAGAAGTTCCTACTCTGAGCTGATGATGATCTCATTTGAAGAGTTAGAAGTCAGACCGTCATAAAGGGCTTATGAACCTGGGAGTCCAAGGAAAGGGAATTTTTAAAGAACTAAGAGGGAGAAACAGAAAATTACCTAATGGAGAGGGGCTAGGAATCTGTTTAATGTGTTGGTAGCAAACATAAAAAGGACAGGAGAAAAAGAGAGACAGCATGAGATGTATTATTTATTTTTATGGTTAAATAGATTCAAGATGTTGTTTTGATTTCTAAAGTGAAGTTTTCACAGAGCTTCAGAAAAGAGAAAATCAAATTTTGCCTCTGCCAGCAAAGCTCAGCTCGCAAGAATGCATTGCCATGAAGATGGTTAAGCAATACAGTAGTGTCAGTTATACACACACTGAGTTAAATCATACCCTGTTACAGTTTTCTTAAAGTGTATGATAAGCAAGTTGCCATTTTGAAAATTATTGGGGCTGGGAAAATATTTCTCATGAGTTCTCATTTGACTTGGCACAAATGGGAGGGAGTTTCCTGCCACTGTTGTTTTGCCCTGAGGGATTATTCTGCCATGTCCACTAGACTTATGGCTGCTGTGAATAAAAGCTTTTATATGTTCACTCATTTACTTGAACAAAATCTGTCATCAAATTGCAGAACCTTCCAGACAGTAAGATCATGTGAATAGAGGGTCTTGTTAAAAACTTCCCAACTAACATTGGTTTGTTGAAATACCAGTGGTAACTTGAAGATACCTGTAGCTTATACGAGTCATTCCAAACTCAAATGAGTAATGCAACATCCACAGAAAGATTGGTGAAACTTTAAAAGCAGCAGATCCCTGAAGCAAAGAAGTTAAAAAATGGAATTTAATTTTTATTGCATTTAAAAATTAGTACACAAATACATATAATCCACCTTAGTTTTCAACAGTGCTTTAATAAAAGATTATCTCAATATGGTATGTGTCATTAAGCCACAAAATTGTGGAGTTAATTTCTCACCATTTGACTTTTAAATTGTTTCAGGAAAAAATAAAAAAAATGCTTTCAGAACTCCCTCAAAAAGAAGCAGGGCTGATGCAAAAAACAGCAATGCCACTGCATGTGCAGGAAGTCCAGCAGAGAAAGCATTTAGTATACTAATAGCAATGTTATAGGACTGGAAAAAGAAGAGGTAGTTTCTAATGTTAAAAGTCATTAAACCAAAGATTTTGTGCGATGTTCCTATGTGTGGAGATATATGTGTGTGTATGTATATAGGTACATACTTCTCTATGGAGTTATGCATGAGTATATAAATAAGTATTTTTCTTGAATGATCAAGGAGTGGGAAAGTTATAGAACAAAGCACTTGAAAATACACGTGTGCATGACTAAATATTTTGTGACATGATCGCGTATTCTCTTTGCAGAGGTACACTGCCTCATTCTGTGCACAAGATGGACCAACTGTGTTAGACTGGACAGAATTTTGGTTTATATTCATTGTTCAAGCTAGGATCTTGTTCTTTATTTACTATATGCTTCTCTAAAAATAAAACTAATAATTTCCTTGTGGTGTTTCCATGGTAATCATCATGCAGAATATAAGACTTCCTAACATTCTGCAAAAATACTTCTAGCTGAAGCACTGTTTTTATCCCCATTGCATTGTCTTGGGAACTGAGACACATGAAGATGTCTACTAAAATACTTTGCATAATACAACAGAGATGGAAATGCTCAGTGCTTCAGAAAAAGAGACCCTGAGGCTGCTTGTCAGGTATCCAGAAAACAAGAAACATGCAGTTCAGTTACATCTCATGGAACTCTTTAGTTATGCATAATCAAATTGGCATCCAGAGGCAGGTTCAGGAATAAATCACTCTTTCAGGGCAATCACTGAGCTGATCTCTGAGAGCAGCTTTACTTTTCCTCACTCGGCACCTGCAGTGCATGAGACAAGCTCTTAAGGCAGGGGAGGGTTTCTTACTGCACGTCCCTGGCCCAGCCTTGGTGCCTTCTTCCTCCTGTGCAGTCGGAGAGGGAGTCCTCTCTCCAGAGTCTGTCTAGATGAGCCAGCAGGAAGGGTTGTTGAACCTGGAGGTGGACAGGGGGAGGACTCCAGTGTTTCTCTTTCTCCTGTGTGAGATTGACTGGGAGTCACAGCTTGAAACCCTATCCGTAATTTGGATGCTTTAATTGTCTTTTGAACTATTGACAACTAGCTCCTACTTTGTTTTCTGAGTGGCAGCTGCTTTTTACAGTGATTGGAGAGCTCCAGAAAGTAGGCTGCACTCTCCAGTCTGAGAGGGATCAAGCTTACACTTTCCACTAGATGCACTATTAAATTTGATGATGGCAACTTTCCATATTTCCTTAAAGCTTCTGCTTCAGCTTGAACTCAGCCACCTAAGAGACTTCTACTGCTTTGAATATCTGCTGTGTATGGCAGTGATAATAATAATTGCGATTCTCCACCTGAGGCTGGTGTATCTGGAAAAGTAGGTGATCACTATTCCCACACACAAAATCCAGAAGTATGGTAAATCAGACAATAGAGAGACAATATCTTAGCCAACCAGCCAGCCATCTACAGAGACTTGGAGAAGGAATGCAGAAGAGGGCTGTTTAACTTAATCTAAGCATGAACAATTTCTGTAAACTGCTTCAGCCTCATGATAACTGTATGTAACCCAGATGGACTGCAAATCCACACACATTCAGTCTAGGAATGCTGCTGCTGACTGGTTGTTTTAATAACGTTCAACAATGTTCCGTTCTTTGTATCTGGAGTCTGTAAAAGGATCCACCTGTCCTTAATCCTGCTCATAGCAGTAAACTGACGGAGGGATGCGATTCTTTACCCTGTCCCCTCTCTGTGCAGGGTCAGGCACTTTATCATCAAATCAACCCAATTACTGTAGTCTGGAAGGAGCATCACTAAACATGGATGACACCATCCAGGAACACTGAGGAATGCATCCAGAGACAGTGGCTGCCCAGGTTCTTACAGTTCCAATTCACTTTGGGTCTGGAATCATTACCACCTATAACAGGAGCACAGATCTTTGTCAGCTCCTTGATAATCAGCTCTGTGTGGACCTGGGCATTCAAATAGTTTTGGGAACAAATGGCTACATCGTTTGATTACTTTGCTGCTGCTGCAAAATGGGACAGCATAGATGATAGTCAAGGGGGACAGACAAGATTTAGGTTTTGGCTGCATCCTGTATGAGTGATTTCACTCAGCCTGGTAGTTTATTTAGGGGTAGAGCACTGGTAAGCATACGTGTAAATGCGATGTTTGTTCAAATGAATTGGCTCAACTGAAAATGAAATACGAGTTCCATGTGTAAGATTCTAAACCTGTTCTTGTAGAGACAGAGTGCCAACTCCCCAGTAAATACATCAATGGCACATTTAGACCAACAAGATGTTCAGTGAGAGAGCTTTAAGTAAAATTTCTGTGAAAATAAATGTGAGATCCAGCTTTTGCACTGCCCAACATTATACTGTGAACTAGGTGGAGGGAACATTGGACGGTGGCCTGTGCTGAATAGATCTCCTAGTGTAATGGTTTGCTAATGCACACTGTGGAAATACACAGGGCATGATTCTGAACTTTGGGGGTTTTACAGTAAATTAATCCACAGTGCCTAGTGCTGCTGCCTCATCTTCCTATGGCGTGAATAAGAAAAGAGAATTAATAACACTTAGGGGATCTTATGCTTTGCCTACTTATTCTTATTGTAAGAGGATATTACAAAAGAGGTGCTCTTGGATCTTAAAAAAACAGGAAGAAAAGGTCAACTCTTGGTGTTCTTAGTGTTACTGACTAAGCTGCCAAAGATTTACAGAAGATTTACTGGACTTCTGGAAACTGTAGGATTTGATTACTGGTAATGTCTTGAGAATATTTTTGTGCTCTGATAAAATTTGATTTTCTCTCCAACAATATCCGTTGTGTTCACTCTACTGTTTACTTGCTTTTAACTTGTGCAAGGTCACCTTCATCAGATTCATGCTCTAAATACTTCTCTTGAGTAATTCTGGTGTTCTTACACTTCTATAAATTTTACTTAACCAGTCAACAATATTGGATTGACTGCTGTCCTATTTCATCATAATTATGAAAAAATGCATTTACAGATTTGGTCAATGCCTTAATGAGGCCCCATTTCTTGCTAAGCAGTTCCTGAATATACCGAATTAGTACGAGAGAATATTATTCTTTGCTTTCACTTCCTGACAAGAGTAGCAGTAGTGTAATGTTATGAAGACTGATATCCAGTAAACTGGGTAGTTTCTAACTGCATAAAAATACCTACCCTGATTTAGAGTGAATTTCTTTAGGGTTTATATAAGTATCATGCTTTCTCTTATTTCCACCCAGAACAGTAGCACATACAAGGCTGGAAGCAACACAAAAATACTGGTTATTAACAGATGTCTTTGATTCATCCTGAGACAATGTTGGACAGTAATTCAGTTTTTAAGAAAAAATTGCTCCAGAAGGGCATCTTTACTTTATAGTCATATGTTGTTATTCCTTAAGACTATACTACTAGTGAGTTTAAATTGATTAAACTCCCATGTAACATTGTTTTGACTCCTAAAGAAGAAATTTTTGCAATGTTTTTTCTTTATTTTTATTTTTTTTTGTCAGGGTTGGAAGGGACCTTATAGATCATCTAGTTCCAACCTCTCCACTGGACCATGTTACTCAGAACACCATCCAGCCTGGTCTTAAAAACTTCCAGGGATGGGGCTTCCACCCCCTCTCTGGGCAACCTGTACCAGGGTCTCACCACCCTCATGGGGAAGAACTTCTTCCTAACGTCCAATCTGAACCGATCCATCTCTGGCTTTAATCCATTCCCTCTAGTCCTGTCACTACCCGACATCCTAAGAAGCCCCTCACCAGCTTTCTTGTAGCCCCCTTGAGATACTGGAAGCCACAATAAGGTCTCCTCGGAGCCTTCTTTCCTGCAGACTGAACAGCCCCAACTCTCTCAGTCTGTCTTCATAGGAGAGGTGCTCCAGCCCTCTGATCATCCTCGTGGCCCTTCTCTGGACACACTCCAGCACGTCCAGATCTTTCTTGTGCTGCGGGCTCCAGAACTGGACACAGCACTCCAGGTGGGGTTTCACGAGAGTAAAGTAGGGGGGGAGAATCACCTCTCTCACCCTGCTGGCCACGCACCTCTTGATGCAGCCCAGGACACAATTGGCTTTCTGGGCTGCAAGTGTGCACTGATGGCTCATGTTGAGCTTCTTGTCCACCAGTACCTCCAAGTCCTTTCCTTCAAGTGTACTGAAGTGAGAGAAACTGATCCTGATTTTACACTAGTGCCACATCATTAATTTCAAAGAGCCATTGATGTAAGTTTGGTGGGGTTGACTGGCAAGGCAGGATCCTGCTTTCCATTTGTTTGATAAGAATGTCAGATACGAGAAGTATAAATGACTTTTCAATCAGAATTAAAAAAAAAAAAAAAAAAAAAAAAAAAAAACCCTTCAAAGCAGACCTTGCTATGTACTACCCAGAGATCTTGAGCTGTAGTAGCTAACAGAGAGTGGATGAAGAAAACTGAGGTTGGGGTTTAACATATTGGAATAAGATTGTGAAACTATGTACTTTCCATCACAATAAAAAAAAAATTACTTTCTTAACATGAGATTTTGTATTGTTGGTAAATTGGAACATTTTTGCTACAGTGATCCATATTTTATGAGTAAACGATCCTCATTAGATATGCTTCTTTTCTCATTCAAATAAAAACATAGGGTTGTGTCACCCATCACAAGATATTTAAAATGTTTTAAAATAGTTTTTAAAATAGTTTTAAATCAGTATTTAAGGTCACTGTATTTCAAACAGGAAATAGAGGCATGCTGTGGGAAAAATCTGTGTAACATGTTTGAACAATACTGACATAGTGTAAAAATCAAGCACACACAACTAGAATTAGAAGTAAACTCTCAATATATGTATGCACCAATGATACAAATCCTGCATCTATTAAGATAACAATTTAATTATTATTATGATACTGTTGCTATGATTGTTCTCATTAATTAGCCATTCCCTCAGTAAAGATCATGTGACTGCATGCTGTCTCCTGCTGTTATTTATCCACATTCTTCATAAGGTCACTATGTAGACAATATCCTGATAAACTCCTGAGTCATCCCAAAGGATGTCTAGCCCCGCTGCCTCATGCTCTTCATTCCCTTGGCAAAACCCCTCGGTCTGAAATGGCCAGGCCTCTGCTCAGAGAGAAAGGAAGGATTCAAGGGGCCAAACACAGACAGAACAAACAAGAGAAAGCTTGGCTCCCAGGTCTGGCAGATGGGGACTCCCCAGAGAGAGGAATCATGGTTTTCATCCTGACTCTTACTGCTGACTTCCCAAGGAAAATGTCTCAGTAGATTAAGGAGAAGGGATGGCTCTACTATATAATTTTTTTTTAAGTCTCCAGGATTTTTGCATTGCTCTCAATAGCAATGTAGCCAACTTGTTTCAATGATCACTCTTACAGAGCTGTTCTGCAAACAGCTAACTCAAAGTAGCTAATGGGGCTGCAGGCTATGGCCCTGGGGAGGGAAGAGATGGGAGACAGACATCTTCAGATGGATCATGAATAGCAGACTCCTGGAACAAGTGATCTGAGCCCAACATTTCCTCATTAATCTTCCTTGGGCATTTGGTGCAGAAAGGCTACTTTACCTGGTATGAAGTAGTTTTGGGGTTCCAGCTCAAGCTCAGGAAGTGCCCCTGCTCTGCCCTGGTGAGGCCACATCTGGAATATTGTGTCCAGTTCTGGGCCCCTCAGCTCAAGAGAGACAGGGAACTGCTGGAGAGAGTCCAGCGCAGAGCCACAGAGATGATGAAGGGAGTGGAACATCTGCCTTATGAGGAAAGGCTGAGGGAGCTGGGTCTCTTTAGCTTGGAGAAGAGGAGACTGAGGGGTGACCTCATGTTTATAAATATGTCAAGGGGGAGTGTCAGAAGGATGGAGCCAGGCTCTTCTCAGAGATGTCCAATGACAGGACAAGATTAAAATGCTACACATATTTACTAAAGGTGCATTGTACCTCATTTGCCCAGTGTATTTGAAAAGAGGAACTCTCGACTACATAAAAAATTGATGTGGTAACATGGAAATTAGTTACATAGAAGAAGGCGAGGATTAAGGCAGAAATTATCAAGTAGATGTGAATTGACTAAGTGAAAGATGCTGACATTTAGAGCTAAGAGGCTAGGAATCAGCCTTGATGGATTTTAGTAGTGGAGTTCCTCAGAAATTATTTTTGGGATTGGTTTCTTTAATGTTTTGATTCATAACTTCGACAAACAACATTTGGATTCTCCAAACCAGAGACTGATTACTGACATGAAGGAATGCTCACATGGTGCTGAGCATTGATATCTCAATTTGAGGAGGACCCTGAGTCTCAGACCTTCTCCCTTCTCTTCTGCTTGTTGGAGGAGTCTGTCTTTTTGTATTATCACCTTCCAAAACAGACATTTCAAGTTTGTAATGAAAAATCTCTGCGTACTGCTGAAGGAACTCATGGTACCACACAGAAGCTGACATGCAAGAAAATCAGGAAAAACATCAGTATTTCAGACTTCAGCTGTGTGAAGAAAACAAATTCTTTGGTTTGTCAGCCATCATTAAATCTCTTTTTAAGACTACAAAAGCTCTGAGTAAGATTTACACGAGTTTATTATACTGAAATGCAAATCAGCTTCTATAGTTGAAGATAGACACTAGATGAAGTCTAAGACATTTCAAAGCAACCTAAAGTCTGATACAGCGTCAGGTTGCTTCTACTGTTCCATACAGTTAGCAGAACTCAATATCTAACAAAAAATTATGTCAATACATAATACTTACTTTTTCCACTTTTATGCATCTCTTCCTATTTTTGTGTAAAATAAAATATAACAGAAAAAACTACCAGAAGCTGAATTTAGTTAGTTTCTTGAAGCCCTTTCCCTGTTAGCAACATAGGACATCATAAGTAGCACAGGGGCAAGATGTTTTTCATGTTGTTTTAAGGAAGTTTTCAGGGACAAAAAACGCACACCACACAATTCAGAATCTAAAATCACCTTGTCATTATCGATGATTTTTCTAACTTTTGAACCATGTGGTAATTCAAAGTTCCTGGAAGCCAGTAACATGCATGAATACTTCCAGCAGGGCAGCTCATTGTATGGGAGCCAGATACAGGTATAAATATATTCTGTTATTTAATGCTTTATACACATCGCTGGTGGAATTGCTTGCATGAATAGTGATTCTGTAACTTAAATCAGTGTTGATTTATTCATTCTGTACATATTCAGGTTACACAGGAGGCCTTAAATACCCTTTCAGACCCATAGAGGCAGTCCAAGAGGGCACACAGTGTTTAATGTGCAGCTTCTTACATGTGAAGTATATGAAAAACCTGAATCCTGCATCTCTGCCTGCTTTCCCAAATGCATTACAGCAAGAAGAAACATCAGAATAGCTTTTATAGCCTGCCTGGCTCCCTGAAGCCTGAGAGGGTGAGAAGAAAGCTTGTCACTTCATCTTCAGTTGTGAGAAATGAACCAGTGTCATTTCCCTGGAACAGGGATTAATTCCTAGTGGAAAAATTTTAGACCAATAGTCACACAATGCTTGAACTAGCAAACAAATGAGCAAGCACAATAGCATCCAGTGTCATCATTAATCAAGGCTTTAAAGAGCTGGAAAGACTATAAAAATGCTTTAATAGTTTCTTCTGAAGGAAAGTCTTGTACTCCAAAGTAAATTGTTACTATTTGGAAATAAGAAGAGGGAAGTATGTTTGAAAACAATTTGGATTTGCGCAAAAAAGAAAATTGCATCAGCACAAACAGTGGCTGTTTCACATGTTGTCTAACATGGTCCTTCCTTCCTGGAGCATGAGTTTGCTGGTTGCAGCTGCTGCCCTAAAGCCCATTTTCTTATTAGTTTGGATACTGTCAGCACGTCTGCTGAGAGCTTGTACTTTTTAAAGGGAAACGTATGCTCTGCAAACATTGCCCTTTCTTCTCCAGTAATGAGCAGAGGCATTTAATTCAGAACTATTAATGACTCATTTCTCTACAGAACCACCCACTGCTCTCATGGGCACCACAGAAAGCAGCAGGATTGGACCTTGATTGTTCAAACTTGACAGTAAAGCCCAAGCACAGACCATGTGTACCTGTAAAATAGAAACAGGCTAAGAAGATTTTGATTAATATTAGCTTGCTTTGAACACATACATAAACATGCTAATATAGCATACTGGTAACCAATATGTAAATATTTTTGTATAGTGTCCTTAGACTGTATTCTGTGCTCACTGTGCCTTATGCCAACTGTGGCTTATGCTGCCTGTACAAGCCCCAGTGTGGGTTGTTACCAATTTGCTGTGAGAGGTTGCTGTGTGAACTGGAACTTGGTACCAGATGCCTCCTGTCATGTTGTGAAGTTGAAGCATGAGGTAACAGTGAAGGCCTTGAAAATATGGGCACAGATCAAAAAGAGGGGTGCAAGAATTATGAACAACAGGCTGATGGTCACCTGCTGGTTAAGAACTGGCTAGACTGCTTTTGCTTTAAGACAAGAAGATGCAGTTAAACAGGAAAGACAGCCAAGTGACACAGTGAGATACCTGCCACAGCCTGAAAAATAACCTCACCTGAGCATCACGCAGCCTGTAGTTCAGGAACAGAGGTAAAGGGCTCAGAACCATGTAAAGACTGAAAACTAATGGGAAAGATTTCAGTGTTCAAGGCAGTGGGAGAGGAGAAAAACAAGGCCTGCAAAGGTGATTAAAACCATCAAGGACCGCAGCCACCAGCAGTGACTATGTGGCTTCAGCTTCGTGACATTGTATAGCAGTCTGTATTTTAATCAGTGTCAGTCCAGTTTGGTTTTATCAGTCTCCCGTCACAGCAATCTCTAATTTGTAGATGTATACGTATGTTCAGTTACCACAATTGGCAAATAATGGAGACACGTTTTGGCACGTATTGTTATCTGTGTACTTCTTGCTGGAAGTGCTAGCAAGTTCTTACTATAGTCTGAAACCCTTTAAGATTAGACAAGATGAGTGTGATGAGCTGCCATGTACTCTGTGAAGTGTCAACGAAACTACTTCTGCCTTTATTGTTCCAGTTAGTCATTCATTGTAACTATGTTACAAAAGTGAAATTTAGCTTTTCTGTGCTATATTTTGGAACTGAAAAGATGTATCCATTTTACTTATCCATTCCCAGCATTTTTCAAGTTACATGATTTTTATGCTGATCTGCTTGAATCTTGCTTTTGGTGGACTGCAATCACAGCTCAGAAAATTTTTATAATATTTTAAGCACGTAGAAACTTAAATGTTCTTTCCTACATATGCACATTACTTGGCCATTTAGAGTAGTAATCAAGGTATTTAAGTCCAACATTACTGCTGCAATTTGCCTCATCTAACTTTAAGTATCATGGATTTTGACTCTTATATCTGAAGCAGACACCTGAGCTAGTATTTTTCTTGAGCCACTGAAGAAGAATACTTCATTTTTCAAGGCAGGTCCCAGCAGCTCTGATCATGTATAGCTGCAAATGCATAGAGGCAGAATTCACTCACCCCGAGGAAAGGCTCTGTGAATACTAAGACCCCTGAATGACTTGATCCACTAAGGCTGCTCTTTACACAAGACACTTTTGACACTGGTGGTGTCTGTCTCTTATAGCACTGCAAGCACTCATCCAGAGCTGAGTTCAAAGCCCTGAGCATAAGATCATCCTTCTGCCATACATAAGGTTGTAGTACCAACCAAAATGCTGCAGGCTAGGCTATGAGCAAATTCCTTCCATCTCCTTTGCTCAAGTTGGCCATAACGCTTGTAGCAAGTGATTACGATATCCGGCTATGCATGGAGATGCTGACCTCAGTCCTCTTTACCTGGACCATTTAAACATTTCATCTATGGAGTACTTAATTGCAAAGGATCTGGATGCAGGTATAAGAAACCAGCATTACAGATCTAGGTGTGCATTCCCAGTTCCCACGAGCCTGCTAGCCATCCACGTGCAGCTGGAGGGATGGAGAATATCAGTCCAGCCTTTTTCTTCAGTTCATTTGTAAGAATCAAGTCAAGAATATTTTAGCTATTTACAAGGTACTTGTGTTTAAATCTTAAAATAATGTAAACAGACTTTGTGGAAGAATTTTGCTTTCTTTTAATGGATAGATCCCTATGGCTAGATTTTTGTTTTTAAATCTTACATTCTTTTTTCTTATTGATATATCTAGTTTATCACATCAGCAAATGGCTATGCTTATTCACATAATGGCTATGCTTATTGGCACAATTTTCAGAAAGACAGTACCAATGCCCAGAGTAAACAGGAAAGCCCAAACCACAGTAAATGCCATGTATTTCCAATTGCTGCAGATTGCCTAAGGTGCTTTGCTGAGGGCCTTCTGCTGCAACCCTACAGTCTGCTTGCTGCTCTCAGCCCTGCACACTTCTACCCAGGCTCTGGAGTGGTGTTTCCCAGAGCCTCTGGGGCAGTGTTTTCCCTTGCTGTTCTCATATCCTTCTCTTTTCCTTTTACTTGTCCCTTTCCTTTCCCTCTCTCTCTTTCTGCCCTATTTTTTATTTTTTTCCCCAACAAATAACATTCACTGCCAGAGTCTGTGTATGCCCTCAGATACAGATCCCACTAAGAAATATGGATGTGGACTTGTCTCAACTATCCTTTGTGCAACACTGTAATTTTTTTTTTCACTGAAGGGTACTTGTACTACACGTATAGGTACTTGCATACACATCAACATGCACACATACTTTATCCCTTGATTAGCTTATTCTTATTAATGCTTCTCATTTTACCTTCTATAAGAGATTTTTCCCAAAATATGTTTTTAGAACTGACTCTGTACACAGGACTGCCAAGGAACTGGAACCCTGAAACAGCCGTTTTATTGCTGATTACCTTGCTCCACTTTCCTAAATTGTAAGTAGAGTTTAATTACGCACATCACCCCCAGGATCCTCCCTTAAAGAGTATTGTAAAATCTATGCATTTACATAACATTGCCTGGAAAGAGAAGATATCTTGTTTGGAAACATGTAAGGACTGGCAGTATTTTTCATTGTTAACCAAAAAGTATTTTCTCAGCCTGAGGAAGAACACTAAAGATCTTAAAGAAAAGGCCTGAGCTTAAGAAACAAAACATAACAGAAATCTCTGTGATCTAGGCCTCTGTTTTCTTTCTGTGGTGCGCGTAATATTTTTTCCTTGGTAAGCAATATGAAAAAAGTCAATGGAATTCCAAAGAATCCTATGGTTTCAATCCATTCAAATTATTTCTAGGATGTAATGCTCTGAATCCTACAACTTCGAGGCAGACAATTCCTACAACATCTGCATTATGGAAAAGGAGGCTGTAGAGTACATGGTCAGCCAGAATTCAGCCAAATCAGTAGTCAACAAGAATGGGAAACTGAAATCGCTCTACAGTTTAGGCTAAAACATTTTTTACTAAGGAATTGCAACAAAATCCTTTCTTGATGGGAGATGTAATGCATAAAGACAAGCTCCCAGTCATTAACATTCCTCCAAACAGGGGACCAGAAGAGTGTAAGCTCCCACTAAATGCATTGGTGGTGTAAAATGCTCAGTTTATTTTCTTAACAATATTAAGTATTTTAGAGACATTCCCTATCTTTCAGAGATACCTATTGAACTGAACAACTGACATACAGTGTCTCAAAATTATATTTTCTGAGAAGGGAGAAAGAAAAATGAGCTGATTATGCTGCAGGAATAAGAGAAGCTTTCCAGATGATGGAGATGATGGAATTCCTTATGATTTTTTTTGATAAATACTTGTCTTACCATTGGCTTGTACCTCTAGAGCACACCTGCATACTGAGTCTTGCCTTTGAAAGTGTAAAAGGTGACAGAAGTTAGGATTTTCCCAATTTTGCTAGTGCTGTGCTTTAATCATACCACCTTTTCATACTTCCCAGCTATAAATTTTTTCCTAAAGTTCTGTGATGCTTAAGTGCTAATCTGAGTGCTTTGAGATAGTCAGCTAAGAAGTATGTAGGTTGTTATTTTATTACTGTTATTAACTCAACACAGTTGGAAATTACTTGCTCCATATTTTACAACTCTTAAAGCATGCTACACTAAAAGCTGCCTTAGTATCCTGAGAATCAAATGGTGAACATAAAGCAGGAAAAATGTAGAAGTGGAAATACGCAGAGACATAAAATTTTATTTAGCCTCTGTTTTTCTCTACTCACATATTTCATATGCAACATTTTGCTGTAAATAATTGGCAGTGAAAATTAAGAAATTTGTACACAGAAGAAGTAGTTTGCATCTGCAAAGTACTAAAAAAATATAAACCAAGAGCCTGTGTACCTTAAAGAGCTGCTCTATGTGCTCCGTTTTGATGTGTCTCCAGCCATTGACACCATAGCCCTAGGAAACTGGAGAGCACATAACTCTGATGTTTTCTTGTTATTTGAAGAAGATGAGGCTCTCAGTGGTTGCTGACAACCACTGCAATTATTTATCTCACTTGAATTATACAAGCAAGTCTAAAATAGTAATCTTCCTGTACCATTTTATATTGGAACAGCAACACGTACAGGAAGAGAATACAGGGCTGTTGGGAGATACTGGTTCAGTAAACAGCTCCATGGGTTGACAGCATGCCTGTCCTGCTGA
>NW_009705348.1:22967-23453 GCF_000703405.1 Apaloderma vittatum
TGCCCCTACAGCTTTTCCTGAGCAGTTGCTCATCTCGGTGCCCTGCACTCTGCTCCAGGAAAAACTCTTTTAAACAGTGTAGCAGAGGGTCTGGATTATTCTGACCAAAGAGACTAGGGAGCATCCAGATGAACTGCTTTTCTGAGGGAAGCTGTGGAAACAGTCATCGTTGGTGGGGAAGGCATGACAGGGACTTGGACACAACCGAGCTGTTGGTGTCACAGCTGGAGCTGGGAAAGTGCTGCCCACTTTATTCCACACCAGTGTAAAACCTCTGGGATAGTCAACCTGCGTTCATTTGGATGGGATCTTTCTGAGCGTGGGTTCCTAATGGGTGATTGAATTGGATCTGTAACTGAGGGTGGATTGATACAGGGATAACTTGGAGAACACTGTGAGCTGTGATGCAGTGTTACTGAGTGCTGACCCTGTTCTTAGCTGCTTCAGCCAGCAGCCTTGTGGGGAATCCATGCGAGACGGACGAAC
>NW_009705349.1:0-33590 GCF_000703405.1 Apaloderma vittatum
GGTATATGACATCCACTGCTCTTCCTTCATCAGCTGATTTTGTTACACCTTTGTAGAAGGACATGAGATTAGTCAGGCAAGATTTCCCCTTGGCTACTCCTGATAACCTTCTTTTCTTCCATTTGGTTAGAGATGGCCTTCAGAACGAACTGCTCCATCACCTCTCCAGGGATGGAGGTGAGGCTGACTGGTCTGTAGTTGCCAGGTCCTCCTTGCCCTTTTTGAAGACTGGAGTGACATTGGCTTTCTTCCAGTCTTCAGGCATCTCTCCAGTTCTCCATGATTTTTCAAAAATGATGGAGAGAGGCTCAGCAACATCAGCCATCTCTCTCAGCACAAGTGGATGCACCCTGTCAGGGCCCATGGATTTGTGTGTTTTCAGTTTCTTCAAGAGGTCTCTAACTGAATCCTCACTGACCAGTGGGGAGTCTTCTTTGCTCCAGTTTTGCTTCCTTACTTTCAGTGACTGGGATTCCTGGAGGCTGGTCTTAGGAGTAAAGACTGAGGCAAAGAAGGCATTCAATAATTCTGCCATCTCTGCATCCTCTATTACTATATCTCCCACCTCATTTAGCAGTGGACGCACTTTTTCCCCAATCTTCCTTTTCTTGCTGATATATTTGAAAAAGTTCTTGTTTTCTTTTACCTCCCTAACCAGACTAAGTTCCAAGAGAGCTGTGGCCTTTCTTGTCGATTCTCTACATATTCTGGCAGCATTTCTATAACTGTCCCAGTTAACCAGACCCTTTTTCCACATACTGTAAATTTCCCTCTTCCATTTGAGTTTTTCCAGGAGCTCCTTGCTTATCCATGCAGGTCTCCTGCCTCCTCTGCTTCATTTATTTTTCCAAGGGAATACATTTATCTTGATCATGGTGGAGATAGAGTTTGAATATTGACCAGCTCTCTTGTGTCCCCCTACCTTCTAGAGCCCTAGCCCACGGGAAACTTCTGAGTAGATCTCTGAAGAGGACAAAGTTAGCCATCTTGAAGTCCAGGGTAGAAATTTTACTTATTACCCTTCTTCTCACCCTAAGATTACTAAACTCTAACATGTCGTGGTCACTACAGCCAAGACTGTCCCCAACCTTAACATCCATGACAAGACCTTCTTTGTTTGTTAATACAAGGTCCAGCATCACACCTCTCCTCGTTGGTTCTTCAACCACCTGCAGCAGAACGTTGTCGTCAATGCACTGCAGGAACTTTTTGGACTGATTATGCTTGGCTGTGTGATTTTTCTAACTAATATCAGAGTGATTGAAGTCACCTATGAGCACCAAGCACAAAGTGTTGGAAGGTACATAAAGAATAACCATACTTATTTTCAGCAGCATAAATCTCCAGCAAAATGGTATCTAGAGGAAGCCTGCATGCTACAAGTCACACATGAGAATAGTCAAGAATTTTAGATCTGTGTTCATATAGTTTAATCGATTTCATATAAGAGGGGCTTTTCTTAAGCACATACTAAGTCACAACTATGTTAACTAGACTTTACTCATTCAAAGCAATTTCTATAAACTCTGAAAAAGCTGTGGTCTGATGTGCAGTACCGAGAGTTGTTAGTTTGCTGCCATTCCTTGTGATAGCGTTGTTTGCTGGCCTCCCAATGGAGAGCGTTTTCTGTAAACCTGGTGATGGACGTGTAGTTGCAAGAGTTTTACCAAAATGTTATTTTGGTTGAGCTGTGAAGTCCAAAGGCCTGAAAATTCTCCCGATTGTTTCAAACATTTATTTTCAACATCTGTTTCACTTCCCAGCTGTCTGCTCTTCATAAAGTGTCTTTTCTAACAGCCCCAGAGAAATATAAATACAATGAGCAATTGCAGACTAAGTAATAAGCTGTGCAAGATAAGATTATTTATCTCAGTACCTAAATATGAAAGCCTGAGTCTTGTGAATACCATTCATAGCCACTCCCAAGAGTTAACAGCTTCAGCAGCTTTCACACACAGGTATGGCTCCTCAAAGATAAAAAAGGCAACCAGAGTTGTGATGATTGAAGTGGCTAACACTGAACTGGACGGGGTGGGGCAGTCAAGTTCTTTTTATTAATAATGGTGTGATACAGATCTTGAGGAAGTGAAAACTGAGAAAACCTGCAAGGATCAGTGCCCTGAAGGAAGAAAAACTAAACCAAGGGTGAACGGCTGTGAATTTACTGTTTTTCTCTTTCCCCGTACGTGATACAGCAAAACCATACTGTCTCCATATGCTAGGGCAGGCTTTTTTAATTATTGTAGCATAAAAAAAATTTAAAGCATCTTTGAAATTTAAAATTATGGGGACAGTTCAGAATTTCAGAAACTTGGGCCTCGCTGTGTGAGGAGGAGACTGTCCCGCTGGTAAATGCATTCAGTAACGCCCCTTTCTTGGCTCGAGGGACACTGGCACAACTCTCTGGCACTTACTTGACGTTGAGGAAGTCATCCTTTCTCTCTAGTCATCCCAAATTCTCTAAACAGCCCAGCTAGCTCGGCCTGCTGAGATGCTTAAATCACCCAGGCTGGGAGATGAGGGTTTTTTCCATCTTGTACAGAACACCACATGTTTACCGAGTGACTGATCTGGCTTGTTCACTGGGGTTTTGCTTCTGTAATTGCCCCCACGTCTTAAGAGCTTTGCTTTACCACTGGGCTTTGTTGAGGGCAGAGCAATATCCAATTCCTGCTTAAGCTGGATCATGATGTGCTGCCAGCAAAACGTGATTTAGAAAGCCAGAAGCAAAGCAAGCCTAAATATTCAGCCCTGGCATTGGTTATGAGGAGTGGAGAGTCTTTGGTTTCATTTTCTAGGACTACATACATAGTTCATGGGAGGCAATCAATGCACTAGAAAACAGAAATAGTCCAGGGAGAAGGTTGACCAGAATCTGCCCCAGCACCCCACCTACCCTCCAGATTCAGGATAAGATAAAACATCAGGTTCTGAATCCAAGCTTAAAGCGCAGCCTAATTCTAATGTAAGTGCCAAAGTCTGCTGAGCATAGCGCTACAGATGCACCTTGCTCCTGGTTTGGTTTTTTTTTGTCTAGTCTGAGGTGCCTGGATACAGTACTGAAGTCTAACTCTTTCTCTTCAGTGTGTATGGGGTGCTAGATCTGGATTACCATTTAGGTCCATAGCTGGTGGCCTAAACTAGGAGTCTAACTGGCCTAGATTCCTTGGAGGTGTTCAAAAAACTTGTAGATGCGGCACTTCAAGATGTAATTTAATGGTCATGGTAATATTGGGTTGATGGTTGGACTAGATTATCTTACAGGTTGTTTCCAACCTTAATGATTCTATGATTCTGTGATTTGACAAGCTGAGACAAGGTTACTGAAAGAGCCTGGTTCAACCCAAATGCCTCTCTCTTCCCCACTTCCTCTTTATCCAGGAAGACAAATCTAATTTAGGCATTGAAATCAAAAGTGGGATTAAGCCTTAAGTCCCTAACTCAGCATTAAATTCTAAAAGCCCAGGTGATGTGGTGCACAGCATTAATTGCTGGTCTGGTTGTCAAATGCCTGCACATACTAAATCCTTTTGATTTGAATAGAGAAGATATATTGCTGGTATTTGACATCTAAGGATTCTTTCAAAACCGTTCAGTTACTGTGTTTTCCAAATCCTCTGTGTGTTTTTATGCATTTATAGTTCTAGAATTAAAAAAAAAGAACAACACAACAGAAAAAAAAGCTTTTCCTCCTATTTTTACTGGAATGAGGATACAAGAACTAGGTGAGTAAACTCTGCTGCCACAGTGGTTTTGCAAAGGAGGACCAGCATTTTTATGCAATGGGCAGTTCCACCACACAAATCATAGGATGATCACAAAAGAGGCACCATGATAATGGTCATGACTTGCCACACATATGGCAAACAACGAAGAGGAAAGTTGTACAGAGCAAAATAGGTAGTCTGGGTGTGTTCAAACAAATCACCATTTCATATGGTGGCATGCAAAGCAGGTAATCAAGGAGCGAGTGATGGAGATCACATGGACAGGGCACTGGCATATAAACCAGGAGACAAGGGCTCTCAGAAACTGTGTGGAGTCACAGCGAACAAACAGCTCATATGAACTCTGTGCTCTAGGAAAAAGACTGAAATGGTGCCTTGGAAGAGAAGGGGATATGGGGAAAGTAGTATCTTGCTGTGCAATATTGCCAAAAGCTTTCTAAACTATTGTGTCTAATGCTGCTATCTGTATCCAATGCAAAGATGTTGAAAAACTGGAAAACATGAGAAAAGACTCATCTAAATTATTGGAGAGTAGAGGCTATTGAAACTGAGATTTAAAGATTGCTGTGTATGCCCTACCCAGCATCACATGCAAAATGAGGCTCATTTAGAGGGGAAAGTCCAATCAAGAGGTGGTGAGCAGAACAGAGACACGAGAAAATAAATATTAAGTGCAAATGTTCGGGGGTGTCAGGAGTACAGTACTGTTGTCATTAATGTCGGGGAGAGCATGCAGTGTAAAGGTCGGGTGTTAAGTCTCTGGCAGTCAGCAAACTCGGAATGAAAATTTTATAGCCACCATAAATCCACTTTTTGTGTTTGAAGTTCTTTCATTACACGGTCGCATACCAAGGTGTGACTACTTTGGTAAATATTTAGATTGCCAGCAGTTTTATAACTGAGGTCTTAAAAGAGCAGAAGTAATTATAACACTTGGCTTTTGCAGACCGACAGGTCAGAAAAAGAGGTGGGTGTTTGCGAGCCCTCAGCTCACAAATGGGCAGCACGTCTCAGATGGTCTTTCTTCTTTCATTACAGACCCTGCCCACACATGCACCTCCAGCGATTGCCACAAACTCCTCTCCTGGTACTAGTTCAACTAGTTAGTAAGTTTGCTTTGGTTTTTTCCTCATGTTTCTGAGATACTGTGTTCTATACGGACAAGTCTCCTACTGGTGCTCACATAGGGACAAACTTAGCTGTCCATAAAATCGTTTCCCTAGCCAACGTAACACTGACCAGTCTTGCTCAGCTCCCTCCAGGTGGTTGCCTCTCCTTCTGGAAACTCTCCCACCATGAGTGCCAGAGCACACATCGTTGGAGGATCTATGGTCTTTCATCACCTTTGCCTTGTAATTTCTAAGCTGGCTGCATGGTTCTTTGAGGGAAAGCAGAGGCAGTTTGACACCTCTCAGGTAAGTGACAGACTGGGACAAAGATAAAAAGCAGAGCTGTCTTACCTTGAAGGCAGAGTTGCTGCAAGAAAATGCTTTTGAAAAGCAGCTGCTCTTCATGTATTTAAGGGATTTGCCCTGTCTGAAGTACATTATAGAACTGCATCCTTCTGCTCTGCACTGACACCCTGCTTGTGGTAGTAAGGTAGCTCCTAAGAAATCTATTTTGCTTTCTGCAGAATCCTATTTTATTTATGTTCTGTCTCACCAGAACATTTGTATTTTTTTCCTACTGCATCACTTTTAAGAGGTTATCGGTCAGTTGAAAGGTCACGGGCATTGTGTAGCTAGGACAATAACCAGGAAGGGGGGTAAAGGTACAGAAACCCTTTTAGGGTGTTGGTAAAGAACCTTAAGACTGTCTTGTAGCTGAGGCTGAAGCAGTGATCAGCTAATGAGCAATCAGTGATTCACATGCTTCTCCTAAAGTAGTACTTCAATAGTGCCCTGTGATTTGTGCAGGGAGTGGCTTTGTAAAGCTTTGAAACTCCCATGATACGTTACCAGCTAAAGGCTTCTATTGATCTCTTCCTTTCGTTCCCTTTATTGGAAATTTATAGGAATTTTATTTTCTTGTGACTTTTAATAGCTGATAAGAACAAGCTGCTATGGCAGCTCTACTGAAGTGAAAAAAGGCTGGTGGTGGAATGCTTCGACACTCTCGACACTCTCGCAGTGCAGAAACACTGCCAAGGCCGAGCAAAGCCCGAGTGTGACATGTTGATAACATCCTCCCATCAGGGGTCTTTTCCACCAGCTCTAAAATGTCAACAAGTCTGAGGGAAATGTCTTTGTTAAGCTTTCAATGACCTACTTTGGGGTATCTGGGAATAACGAGAAGACGACCCAAACCACAAGAGTGCATCTAATTTTAGCAGCCCTTCATGTAGTGCGTGCAAGCTTTTGTGTTCTGCATCTCCAGGAAAAAACATTGATTTCTTGCTGAGCCAAAGGCAAATTTTGTTGGTTTTAAATCAGCCCCTTGTTGAGTTACGATCACAGTGAAATCATTCTTCTGGAAATTAATTGAGTCTGTAATTGTCATCTCAATTTTGCTTCAAAAACTAATACTGAGCTTATTCCAAAGTGCCTATGGTTGCTGATCTCTGAAGAAAACATCTAAATAACTCGTGCTGGAGATAAGCTGAGCAGCTATAATCTGTGTATTTATATTGCCCTTTGTTTTTAAATTACTGATAGTTAAAGGGTCAACTTCTTCACGGAATTTTCTGCAAGTCTTCTAGCTCAGTTATAAGGGCAATCCAGGAAAAGTTAAGGACAAAAAAAGAGTTGTTAGTGTGTCAGAGGACACTACTGGTGGCATTGTTAGGTGGACAAAAGATCTCTGACATAGTTTGGGTAGAAAAAGCACTAAAGAAGTGTTTGATTGCTAATAGGGATGATTGTTCTGTGCAAGATTGTTTGGAAGGAAGCAAGTCCAGTCGTGGGTGAAGTACAGTCCTCAGCTCCCAATAACTAAACTGGACTTTGAACGCCGTCCCTCTTATTAGGAGGGACAACCTATAATATCCCTCATATAAGGTCAGAGTCCACTGAAGCATTAGACTAAAATGTGTTTAAATCTCACCCACGCTGGACAGAAAAAAATGTAAGCAGATCTAACACAGAGGATGGTAGGGACTGAGCGTTTTGGACACTTCTTTGGGACTTTGCAAAATGGAAGAGAAGTCAAAGCCAGCAAATGACATAATGGTAGCAGAGCAGCAAAACTATTGCCAAGTTCTCTGGAGCCAGGGAACCTTTAAACTGATGGGATCAACCGTAAAAGCCAGCAGCACCCGCTGGCAGCTATGAACTTGCTTTGGGATTGTGTCGAGTGTCTGATAATGTGTCGTGTTCCCCCGTGTCGTCTGCTGAGCTTGGCAGCGGGTGCCACTCTTCCGAGGCAGCCCCTGGGCGGCCTGACTGCTGCAGCCTCCCAGCTTTAGCCAGGCTTGGCAGGACAAGGAGGATGATAACCACTCTAAAAGCAAAAGCCAAGCTGTTTGACAACCGAGCCCTTTGCCACGCTATGACAAGAGCACACTTGCCCCAAGGTCTTGTTTAAGAACATGGGGAGGATCCTGCCGTGGCCCATCCATCCCACCACCACTGGCCACCTCCAACTGCAGAGCAACAAAGGGCCACCCAGGTGGCAAGCTCCAAACCCCCTCACCTGGAAGATTTCTTACCCCTTCCTAAGACTTGCGCAATGAAGCGCAAGGACGTTTAACCCTTTCAAATGCTCACTTTGCTCTTCGATGTTTATTACTGCAACAACCATAGAGTTTCTCTGTGCAGGTTTTCAGTGGGCTGTTTATGGGATTAGCCTCCACAGTGCGGCAACAATTGCAGTGAGGTTATCATGAGCTCTCTCGAAATGCATCCTCGTGTTTTAAGTGTCCTGCTTGTCAAAGTACTGTTGACAATGTATTTGTGAGCTGTTTTTGAAGAGGCACAGGCAAAACGAGCAGAGAGTTTGCTGCTGCTGGGCTGTGAGGCACGTTGTGATGGGAGTTGTGTTGAGTTTGACCGAGCTGTTCGTCTCATCTCTGAATTTCCCAGGTTTCAAAGAAGAGCTTAGTGTGGCCGTAAAGGTATACAGTTAGGAAAGGTGTTTATGTAAATATTATTCTCAGATTTGGATTATGGGTTTAGAGGCCCAGACTTCAGTTCAATGTTGGATTTGGAGAGGTGATTGGCTCAGAGGTGATCTGTTGAGGACAAGCAGTGACGAAGAGTGAGGATATAAGGACTCCAATCCCCAGTTCACCCATCACAGATGGACAAGCTGCGTGCAGGGAGGCTCCTGTGTTTTCCCAGGAGAAGTAACCTTTGTCTTGAAACAAAAATCTAGAAAGTGTTTGTGTCTGAGCCTCCAGGCTGTTAACGGGGCTCTGTCTGCTGCCTATTTGGTACCCCTCATTGAGCAATGTATCTTGCACAGCATCTTGATTTCAGGCTGGTTTTTTTCAACGTGGCAAATGAAAGGAAAAATAACTTGAAACAAATATTTCCTGTTCTGTGGTATTTAACAATGAAACTGTAAACCACAGAAGGGACTGGGCTTGATCTCTAAAGGTCTTTGAAGTCAGCAGAACTATTCCCACTGATTTCAGTGTGCTTTGGGTCATGGCCACAGGAGGAAGAAAGTAATTTTTTCTGTCCAAGAAAATATTAACTATTGATATTCAAAGAACAATAAAATCTGATGTGTAAAATGTCTTCCTTTAAAAAAGGCATTCAGAAACTTACTAAATTTCCATCTACTTCCTAATAATTTGTCCCTAGTACATTAAAACAGAACATGTTTATGGAAGTCATAATCATACACTGAGAAGAAAAAATACTTTATACTGCCATTTACCTCCTATCTTTCTTCCATTCCATTTTGTGTGTATTGTATTTCTCACTAATGTAATGGTCCTTTTGTTGCTCATTATGTTACCACAGACTAAACATTGTAGATTTCCAGCTGAATTAAACTTCACTGCACTGATGGCGGTTGACAAATATATCAAAATTATTATTTTTCTATACAGTTTAATCTTTAAACCATCACAGTGGGGTTTTTTTGTGACTGAGAAGAAATAAGCCGGATATATAGAATTTGGCGAACTAAGACATATTCTGGGAGTAGTGAGGTGGATGCGACTCCTATCGCACGGTTAGTCCAATAAGCTCTGTGCAGCAGCTTCATATGTAAAATCAGCAACAAGTTTGCTTTCAAGTTTTGTCTCATGTGGTTATTAAATCCAAGAAAAAGAGTCTATCTGCAAGCTGCCCGCTGCCGGAGGATGCTCTCCTTCTGAATCAGCAGACCCATCACCATGTCAGAAGACCGTACTCGAGTCTAACAGATGACAACAAGCCCACCAGGGTCCATCCGTGCCAGGGCTTTTTGGCACACAATGGCAAAGCCTGAGTAGCTGAGTTTGCCTGTGCAGCAAACTGACACCACGCAGCTGTGACCGAGCAGAGAGAAGATCCCAGCCTGGTGAGCTGCGGAAGGTGAGGCCGTGTTGCCGTCACCAGGCTGTGTTACCTACACGTGAAATCAGTGAATCAGTGCCAGCTGCAAGATTCAGCAAGAGAGGAGAGGAACTGGATTCAAAGTGATGCAGAAAACTGCAGGATATGGATCAAGGCTGTTTTGCAGCCTTCTTTAGTGGTGGCAATGACCAGCCATGGTGCGCGTTACAGTGGAGAGGAACTTTTCAATGAGGGTTTCCCACTGTCCTCACACTGTAGGAGCCAGTGCATCATTCAGAGATGAGAATGGTTTATTCTAGGTTTCAAAGAGGAGAAACCAGAATGGAGTTAAGAGCTCTCCTACCATTTGTAAGAACCATTGTTTACATTCACGGGTGTCCTGGTTTCAGGTGGCATAAAGGTAATTTTTGTCCTAGTAGTGCTGGTTCGGTGCTGTGTTTTGGATTTAGTGTTTGAGAATAATGTTGGTAACACACTGATGTGTCAGTTGTTGCTGAGCAGTGTTTATCCTAAGCCAAGTATTTTTAAGCTTCTCGTCCCCTGCTAGCAAGAATGCTGGAGGAGCACAAAAAGTTGAGAGGTGACACAGCAAGGACTGCTGACCCAAACTGGCCAAAGAGATATTTCACACCATATGACATCATGCCCAGTATATAAACTGAAGGAAGTTGGCCAGGAGGGTGAATGGCTGCTCAGGGACTGGCTGGGCATCGGCCAGCAAGTGGTGAGCAATTGTGTTGTACATTGCTTGTCTTTCTTGGGTTTTATTTCACTCTCTTTTTCTTATCTTTCTTTTCATTAAATTGTTTATTTTGATTTCAGTTATTAAACTGTTCTTATCTCGACCCATCAGTTTTACTTGTTTTCAATTCTCCTTCTCGTCCCACTGGGGCAAGGAGATGAAGGAATGAGCAAGCTTAGTTGCTGGCTGGGGTTAAACGATGACAATGGGAAAACCACAAAGGAAGGCAAACATAACATAATTTTTTTTAAAAAGTGTTGGTGTTGATTTTAAAAAAACATAATCCTGAGATAGCAAGCATGGTACTATTTGTACTAAAGTATGGGTATTGCCAACCACAGTCTAACAAGAGACCAATTAAGTTTAAGTTTACTCCTCGGAAAACTTCTTCCTTCTCCCTTGTATTTCTTCCCACTGCAGACCTGGGTTGGATAAACTGGTTATTTGGATTGGATAAATGCAGGAGGAAAACTCTAACACAGAAAAAGCGTTATGAAATCACTTAATTCTCTTTCAGATGAGAATTCTTTGTCCTTCCGTCTGTCAGGCTGGGACACCATGGTGGTCTCAGGCTGGAAAATCATGGCACTACAATGGCAGATTTTCTGAAAGGGTGTCTTACAGAAAACTGATTTTTCCATGGAGGTTATCTATATACTTTGGTAAGTGTTTTAGAGCAATTAGAAAAAAATGGCATATGGTAAAGCTTTCATATTTTTATAATATGTTAATAATTAACTGACTTCCTACATCTTTGTTGACTTAGTGGGAGAGTGACAAGGAACTGTGAGGTACCTATTTGGTAGCGTAACAAGTCGGACAATTTGCACGGGCATTTTTTCCCACCTCCCTTCTGGAACTTGCTTCATCCAGCTGACACCGCTTCAAAGCTTTAGGCAACTCTCAGACTCATAGAAGTAAGTCTCCTTTTTTTTTTTAATATGGCTTATTTTATGAAGTGCTGATAGAGAACAGATGGAGAGAGAGATTTATATATTTATTTGTTTCCTATAAAGAATGTTTTCCCAACTGGGAATTGAAGAATTAAGTTTTCAAGCATTAAATCACAGGGATATTGCTAAGAAGAAGGTGTTTTCCAACCTAAATGGTTCTGTGGTTTTGTGAAGAGACCTTCTTAATTCCTATGCTCTTGGGTTTTTTTAAACTCCCTTTCTGCTGCGAGACTGAGATTGAACAAATGATTTGTTGAATAAATCATGTCCAGTAGAGACCAATAAAACTGCATCTAGGCTATAAAACTTAACAAAAGCGGGATTTGAATGTTAATTTCAAAATGCATGGAGCATCTGGCAAAATCTAACATACAAATATTTGCTTAAAACAGGAAATAAATGGAAATAAATTAATTCCTGCTTACACAGGCTGGAAAAAATAACTTTGTGGGCATTTTATGTAGGAAGAGTTTATCATAAACTTTCTCTTCAACGCAGTTACAAATTGTAGTAGAATTCCTAAAGCAAAACCATCTTTCAACCAGCAGATGGGCTGCAAGACAGGGAGAGTCATAACTTCCCTCTTGCATTGTTACATTTTTTTAGAGTATTTTATTTTAGCTGTGCTGTCCCTTACAAAGAAATAAGTAGTGTCTCCTATCCTTTCAGAAAGTTCTCCTTTCAACCACTCACCCAATGTCTCATCACCAGGTTGGTGCGTGCAAGTCACTCACGATTCCCCCTTCCATGGGCAGTCCCTTACATGCTGTGGGAGCAGGGAACGCTCTTTCCCCCTGACCAGGTGGCTGTGGAGCATGTCCAGGCTGATAATCTGTGTGCTTCAGGTGTTCTTCGTTTCTCCCACAGGCACCATTAGTTCCAATTTGTTGACTTGAAGGTGACTCCTCCTGGGTGTCATCTTCCCATGCCTCAAGCCTGTACTCGATGCCTTCTTGTTCCCAGCTGTGTGTCACCTCTCTGGGACCTGGATGGGGTAGCCTTAGTGACATTCCTGACCCCTTACCCATCTTTTTTTCTGTGCCAGACATCCAGAGTAGGTGAGCTTTTGGGCTTCCCTCTGCTTTCTGAACCTTGCTGAGAGGATCCTATCTCAACACAGCCAGTGTGTATGCCTTGTTTTGTCAGAGACTGTCATTCCTGACATGTCCCTAAACTGTTCTGCTTATGCTCTAAATGGAGCTCCCTTCAAGGTAGAGGCAAAACAGTCTAAAGAAACTATGATAATGTAGGGGTCCTCTAGGTCCTGGGCTCAACCACAGGGAAGTATATTAGGGCATGAAAAAACAGTGAGCAATATATAGAAATTATCAGTTTCCTTTCATCCTACTGTCAAAGCAAATAAAACAAAATCTTTTCCTGAAAGAGGAAAAGAACTTTTAGACAGCTAAATTTCAATGTATTCTTGCTCGGTGGAACAGAAGGGAAAATTGCTTTGGTTTACTTGTTTTGAAACGCAATGAGAAAGTGGAAGCAGCAGAGTTCATAACATTTGAGAGGAGGGGGGTACATAAAGCGTGTTAAATCTAGAGATTTATATCTCCAATCTAAAATTACTTTTGAGAGTCTATGCCCTACTAGTTTGTCTTTTCTAGTTGAAAATGAGTATGTTAGTGACAGCTGAAACCTGAACCATGAGACATCAGTGTTCAAGACTATATGGATGTCAGGCAGACTATATTCAAGAAAGGGGTTATAAATGCAGCTAACATTTTGTCTAGGAAAATAGGACCAAAGACTTGCCACACTGAGTGCTTGCATAAATATCTTTTTAAGAAGCTAGGAATAGACTGATTTAGCAACCACTACTGGCAACTCTTGTGGCAGGGACCACAGTAAGAAGCGAACCCTCAAGATCAAGTGACACTTCAGCCAGAGCTGTGCTGAAACAGAGATGACATATCTGGAGTTCTCTTCTAGTCACATTCAAACTCAAGGGTCTAGAGCATTAGTGCAGCCTTTGAGCATCACATCAAGGACTGTGCAATTTGCGTAAGACTTCCACAAATTCACATGACCAGCACCATCTGAATCTCACACCTCCCTGCAGCCTCCTTCTGTGCCTCAGAGCTTACATTCCAAGTGTGGAAAACTGGCCCATTCAGCTCTGCCTGGTGCTTCAGGAGCCAGAGGGGCAGAGATGCTGCAGAGGGGATGCTTCTGCTGGGGCATGTAGTACCTGACACATGTCAACCTCTAAAGGACTTCTGCTAAATGGCAAAATCCCTCTGTGCTGCTGAAAGCTGTCCCCTCAACCCATCACACAAAATGATGCATTTAAAGACAAGCCTTGTGGGTGCTTGCACGGTTGGGGGCACTCTCTTATGACACCCTAGAAGTTGGTCATCAGGCCCTGGCAAAATAATGCAATAACCTGAAAGGCCCAATTATATTAAATGCATTAATTAAGGAAGCATGCTGGCTTTTCCCCCTGCATTTACCCACAGGGTTTTTAAATCTTTGTTTCAGGAGCTGAAGGCAGGTTGAGTTTCAGAAGGCAGATCTGAAACCCAGCTGATACTGCTGAATGTAACTAAAACAGCTTTTCAGAGGACCCAGTATTAATTCCAGAAGTGAAATGCATTTGGTGCCGGTTAGGTTTTTCTGCTCTGAGAACTGGTATCATAGCCCCAGCCTTTTGCCACTAGCAGTCACTGGGTGTAAAAGAAGTGTTGACAAAATTTCAAGTATAGCTCCATTTCTGTCTGCTCCCGCTGCTGAGAACATCAGGAGATGGGACTGTGGCCACAAAGAATCGACCTTTACCTCTTCAACGGCAGCATTTCATTTTAGTCTTTTTAAAGGTAAACCTGATGTACAGATGACCCAAAACCCCCTCTATGAAACCATTTGGCAGTTGAGAGAGCAGCTTGCTTCCATTTTTACTCCTAGAAGCAAGCTTGCAGGTGTAGGATACCTGCAGCTCCCAGGGATCTGTTTCTCATAACAAAGAGAGGGAAAGTCCTGTTTCATTCTGTCCCTGAAGTATGTGGGGAATGGCTCAACACACGTTTCATAAACAGGTACTCACTGGGCAGTGCTTGATTTAAATAAAAATAAGGAATAAAGACAAAAGGATGCTTCAAGTTGCTATATTTGGATGAATTCACTACTATGTATCATCTTTTGCCTTCTGTGTGCAAATTTCCACTGAATGCTACCAAGTTTGGGCTGAATTGATTATAAATAAAAATGTTGATGAAATCATGGGACGCAAAGAGTTGGAACTGTAGCAACCTCTTAGCACACTTCTCTTGCCTCTTTGGGTGAAAAGTGTTTTGAGTCATGCTTTTTGTCCTCTGGCATATATATCATGTAGACCTGGCTTGTCCCTCCTGGCGGGATTGCCTTTGTAGGTCATCTCCATCCCATGAAATAGCTGGCATGCAAACTTTGAGCGCTGAAATCTGCAGCTTTGAGCGAGGTTCTGACTGAGAAGCTCTTTGACCAAATAATCTGTAAATCTTAGAGCTGGTTCATGATTCAGTGATGCTAAAATTTAACTCTTTTATCTACATCTTATCATTAATAAATTTTCAGTAGCTTCTGATCACACCTTTATCAAATCATCCTTCCTGTGACAGCTTCTGAATCAAGAACTGCATGCCAGTAATGCCAACTAATTTTTCAGAAGACCTTCTGTGGCTGACTGAATATGAGTTAATTTGCCTTAGGAAATTTCGTATAGTGATCATGTTACATCATCACATTATTCAGACCGTATAGGTAATCCTACTATACTAATGAAATTAATTCAAAATATTTATATAATTACTAAAGCATGAAACCAGCCAATAGATTATGCCACTGCTGTCTGTGATAGCACAGACTGCCATATGGTTTGGGCTTTGAACTGTATTTTATCCAATACAACTCTAAACACGCAAAGGCTGAACTTTCACATTTTTCTCTCAGAAGATTGGAAAGGGCATTTGCAGGCACCAAAAGGTTTCATGAAAGAAAAAAAAAGTATTTGTTTTTTTTATGCAGATGACAAGTTAGGGATGGATCCAGTTTTTTCTTTCTGCCCTTGAAACCTACAGGAAGGGCACTGCTGGCACCCACAGCCCAGTTCAGCACCTGCACCCCCTCCTGTGAGTCAAGTCTTATGAGGAGCAGCTGAGGGAACTGAAGTTGTTTAGCCTGGAGAAAAGGAGGCTGAGTGGAGACCTTATCTCTCTCTACCTGAAAGGAGGCTATAGCGAGGTGGGGATCAGCCTCCACTCCTACATAACAAATGATAGGACAAGAGGAAAAGACCTTAAATTGTGCCGGGGAAGGTTTACATTGGATATAAGGAAAAATTTCTTCACAGAGAGGGTTGCTGAGCATTGGAACAGGCTGCCCTGTGAAGTGGTGGAGTCACCATTCCTGCAGGTGTTTAAAAGACGTTCAGATGTGGTGCTCAGAGACATGGTTTAGTGCTGAGCTTGGCATTGCTAGGTTAATGGTTGGACTCGATGACCTTAAAGGTCTTTTTCACCCTAAAGGAGTCTATGATTCTACGAGGTCTCACAGCTGAGATGGGTGAAATCCTGGAGGGAGTCGCCCTCTGCAGCTCACTCCCGGTTTTACTTGGATCTGCAAACGAAATCTTTTTTTTTTCATTTCTTTTTTAGAAATTCTTGCCGCACTACTCCCGAAAAAAGAGAAATGTTATTTTGCTACATTTGTGGGCTGGATGTGGCACTTAGTGCCGTGGTCTGGCTGATGTGGTGGTGTTCGGACATAGGCTGGACTTGATCTCAGAGGTTTCTTCGAGCCTCAAAAATTCTGTGATTCTGTGAAAAGGAGTTTTCCTGGTGCCCTTTGGCCGCTCGCAGGCACAGGGCATGACCTTGCGTGGTGCCCCAGCCGGGCTGGCCCGGCGGGATGCCCCGTCCCACAGCATGCCCAAGGGGCTGCTACCTGCCACCGAGTTTATGTCAGAAACTTGAGGCTAAATATATTCTTATCCAAAATCTTCTCTTAAAATCAATGCTTCTGGCAAACGATGCTTATCTGTTCTCATTTGATGATACCGGCAAAACCTCTATACTGTATTTATTAATATTTATAATGACAGAGACTGGAATCAGGAACTAGACCTTTGTTTACATTTTGACATTTTCATACAGCAAGCAAATTCCTGTAACTATTTCACCTTGATATTTTGTTCCTTGTTTTCTTGCTGAATTTTAGCAAGAGGTTGTAAGTGCAGGCTTCTGTCTGATTTTCCAAAACAGGGAAGTATGATATCTGTAATTCAATTTCATCATTGATCTCAAAAGTGCTTCTTTTTCACCTTGTTTTTTCTCTAAGTCAGTCAGTCAGTACTATCAGGTTAGATCAAGCAAGTTCCAGTGAGCAGGGTGTGGAGAAATGAGCCAAAATGAATCATTTCCTACATCAGCAATTTTTTGTGTCTAGACATTTGGTACCTCATCTAAAGGTCATCTTTGCTAGCTGGTTATTCTCCAATGTTTTCAGAACTTTTGTATAAGCCTTGAATTCTTTCATCCTGCATGTTTGCTTGTTCTGTGAGGTTTTCTGTGAACCTCACAGGAAAAAAAAATCTTTTCCTAGTTTTTAGTTTTATAATTCAATTCTGGAAACCATTCTAAGTAAATTAGCACATGAGGATTTGATAGAGGGCTCAGTAATCACAGATACAATCTGGTTTAATTCTGTGGGAAGACAGGTGAGTAAATTCAGTCCATGAAGCTACACATTGATACTATGAACAGTTCTCAGTGACACTGATAGGCCTGCTTGCCTATCGTTTTCTGACCTTGATATCAGCAAGTTGTTTAAATGAATGTTTATGATGAACTCGAAAAGCATTACAGAAGTCTGGGCTCTGCACAAAATGGTATTTTAATGTGGTTCAGGTTTGGCCTCTGTGTGCTCAACTGGTTGAAGCAGAAGGGAGTCAGCGCAGGACTCCTTTGATCGCACTCCGCTCTGTCTAGCACCTGCCCATCGCTAGACACATACAGAAACAACGCGATTTTAATGTGGAACTGGGACAGAAAGAAAACCATTCGTAATGTCCTGGGGGACTACTCTGCTGTATGGCTGGTAACAACGGCTAATTAGATGGGGGGGTGTTCACAATCACTTTGTAAATAATGTAGCAGATTGAGAAAGCATTTATAAATTGGATTTAAGTAAAGAAAAACACAGGAGGCTATTCCTGAGCAATTTCCTCTATGCAGGAAAGGATTAAATGTACATTTGCAATAATGACTATTAACATGTCCCACAGGAAATCAGTTCTATCAGAGATATATAGATGAATTGGGAGGCCAAAATGATAAAATTGCAGATGTTCCTGTGTTTGGCTGGCGTCAAAAACTGTTCTGTCTCATCCTCTTATCATTGGCATCAGCTTCAGGACTGAAGTAAGTATACAATGGTATTTGGGTACTCGTATGAGAAAATGGACAGTGTTTGCTTAAGGCCATATTGTTATGAAGATATTTTTTATTTAAGATTCCCAAGGATGGATTTTTGCAGCTAGATTGTATCACCAACTGAATCTTTGTTAGTTTAAGATAAGTAAACAGAGAAGTTATTGCTTTAGTAACAAAACATAGTTGCAGATCTATCTTATTATTATCAGAGTGAACTTCGTACAGTCTTTCTTCAGTCTGGAATGAAGAAAGGTTTTTTAGATAACTCATAAAATATGAAAGCCCCTAGAACCTTTCAGATCCACATAATAAATTCAAGGCTACATCTTCTCTGGTCACAGATCATTGCATAACTGTTCAGAAGGTTGTATGAAAGACTTGGGAAATTAAAATTTTTTTAAAAAAAATATAATAACCCCCTTTTTTTCCACTCAGAATGTACAGTCAGCAAAGACATCTAGAATCTTTTGCAAGGCTAAATAACTAAATTCTTTTCCTCCACAGCGTTAGGATGGCTTGAACTGGAGAGGTTGGGCAGGTTACAAGCGAGTGTGATTTGCAAAGGTAAAAATATAAAGAAATCTTGGTTAAAATTTGAGGCAGGGAAAGCACATGCAGGCTCCAGGCCCTGCCAGAGTGTTATACTTCTGATGAATTCAAATGTTTCTGCTTATGCATTCCTGGTGAAATAATCTAAAAATTGTCAAAGTTCAGGGTTTGGGCCTGGATTTCCTCATGCCTCTGAACTATGGCGTTTTCTGTCCAACACTGCTCCTGGCAGCACGAGAGCAGAAGTCTGTTCTGGCTGAGCTGCTGGCAGGGGAGAGGAACGTGGCTCCTGCGGCTGCTTTGCAGGATCTCTTCCAGCAGGCAGGACCCTGAGGATTTTGTTAGATTTAGTGTCAGTTTTAGCCAGTAACCCTAGGGCTCCTCATTACATGCAATGTGTATAGGACCTTTGAACATAACAGTTAATTACCAAGGAAGAAAAGGACTTGGAAAAATATGTGAATTTTCCTTTTGTGAATGTAAGATTGCAATGGGAGCTAATCAGATTTCTTCTCCTTGTGATACAATGACATACACAGAACTAAGACCGAGATGTTATTTGCCTACGGACATACAACTTCAACAGTTCATTGCCGCTGGGGAAAGATGACCACCCTCCTCCTTCTGTACGCATATTCTCTCCTGCTTTTTATTTTTGACTAACAGGTTCACCCACTCACCCACGTAAGAACTGCCTTTTTAATTTAGAATCATAGAATCATAGAACAATTCAGGTTGGAAAAGACCCCTGGGATCATCGAGTCCAACCATTGACCCTACACTACAAGTTCACCCCTAAACCATATCACCCAACACCCCATCTAAACGACACTTGAACACATCCAGGGATGGTGACTCAACCACCTCCCTAGGCAGTCTGTTCCAGTGTCTGACCACTCTTTCAATGAAGAATTTCTTCCTAATGTCCAGCCTAAACTTGCCCTGTTGCAACTTGCAACCATTCCCCCTGGTTCTGTCCCTAATTACCTGTGAGAAGAGACCAGCACCAACCTCTCTACAATTTCACACTGTGTTTCTTTCCAGCGCCCCTCTCTCCCCGCATGGCAACCCTGTCTGCGACCGAGTAGAAGACCTCCAGAGGATGAGCTCCCTGGTCAGCACCTCGCACCGCCAGCTGGCCGCCTTTGCTCTGGGGACGGTGGGTTGGATCCTGTGCACCATCTCAATGGGGATTGTAGACTGGAGAGTGTGGCACGTGGACAACACCACCGTCATCTCCTCTGGCATTGCCTGGGTGGGGATTTGGAAAGTGTGCTTCATCAGTTACCTTCACGTCTCACCTGGCTATAAAGAACAGTTCTGCCATAAATTCAGTGGCTACGATTCCTCTATCCCCCGTGAAATTTATGCTGCTCAGGGTCTCCTGTTGATAGCCATGTTCATGGGCTTGCTGGGACTCACTGCCACAATATTTGCTTTGAGAAACGTTTATATGGGAATCACTCACAAAATTCTCATTACCCGTTTCTTCCTCGTGGGTGGCTTCTTCTACATTTTTGCTGGTCTGTGCGTCCTTATTCCTGTGAGCTGGAATTTTTATTCTGTAACACAGAACCAGAGCATTGCTTTTCCTCCTTCTTACTACATGCCCTCCAGCCCGGCAGCGCAGGAAGCTGGTGCTGCCATTCCTATTGGGATTGTGGCTGTCATCCTCCTGCTGCTAAGTGGGACTTTCTCCCTCTCGTACAGATTTCCAGTGACCACAAACACTATAACGAAATTCTGATGGGGTAAATCCCCCCTGTGCTGCTTCAGAACAAGATCATAGTCAAGAGATAAGGACTACAGCACATGTGAGTTCATAGCCAAGGAACTGCAAGATTTAATTTTAATCTATAGTAGCCACAATATTTAATTATATGAGCCAGCTGAATTACCATCTTGATTGTCATATATGACCAGAGGTTCATCTTTGAGATAATTGCTGTTGAGCAGCAACTGTGATTAAGTTTTACCAGTTGTCCTCTTTTGTGTATACAAACACTATTGATTAATTTATTTTTTGTGTAAATATATCTACTATGCTCAAAGAGCTGATGCTGAATTTACCGTCCTTTTACTAAAATGTGAAATAACACGTTAAATGTGAACTTGTTTCCTCACTGGTACTAAACTCTTTTGTCAATTATTTAATTACGTCTGTAGCAAAGTATGTTTTGTGACAAGTCAAGACTTTTAATACCAATACTAGGAGTGTCATCATGGTTGTATCAGATGAGTCTTCCCTGACTTGTCTTACAAAGGTCTTGCCAGTTTCTCTTCTTCCTCTAGGGCACATAAAGAGCTGTGTCTTTAATGCTACTATTTTTCTTTCAAGCTATTTGCATTATATGTTACAACATGTTTGCCTGTGAGCAAGGTGCGCTCTTAGCTCCTCACTTCAGCAGAGCCAAAAAGTCTGCAAGTGTTCACTTCTTCATCAGACACTTCATTGAATCCAAAGGTATTGCAAAAGATGGACACAACTTGTACAAGTTATTACAAAAGTGCTGTCAAAATCAGTGCTCACAGTGACTGGGAATATTCAGCACAACTTTCAGGGTATGATTCATTTGACTTGATGCAGGCATCTACACCTAAACCAGTCACTGCAGGCTCTATTTATAGTCAGTGTAGAGACAAAGACAGCTTTTTTCCCAAAATGAATGCCTACAATGGCTGGGACGTGGCACGTTCCCTGAAAACCTGTTTCTCTTAATACATTATAGTGACTATAGTAAATATAGTTGCTAGCGCTGGTGTACACAACCAAACTTCTCCTAATCTAGATGTCAGGTGAAATTATGCTGTCATTTAAGTGGCATTTTGTATGCCAGTGCCATTAAAAAAAAGAAGAGACAAATGTCCCAAATGATGCAATAAAAAGAATTTAAAAAATAAATTGAGACATTAAGAGGAATGAGGAAACAGTGTTGACAAATTGATGATCTCTTGAAAACAAGTTCCTGAAAAATTCTTGCACTTTTAAAGAAATGCTACAGCAATCTAAATCATTTAGTTTTACTCTTTTAATTGACCTCCATTTTCTAAAAGACTCATGGATTCATGGGAAGAAGAAAAGAAAATCTAACAAAAACGCAATATTTCTTATACATTACAAGAAAAGGTAAAATGACAGCAAACCAGGTCTTACTGGTCATGATTGTTACTACCTCAACTTGTCCCAGCAGTCCAATTTTTCCTCTACGTTTTCCACATGTTCCTGACTTTTTTGAACTCTCTGTCTCGATAGAATCTTCATTTCCTCTCCAGTCACTTTTGAAACAGCAGCTTATCGCATCATTGAGAATTTTTTCATCCGCTGCACAGATTTACCTTTTGACTGTTTACAATGCTGTAAAGCACTTTTAAGTGGTGTTTCAGTGAAGGCAAGTGATTCAATAGCTTGTTTATTATATACTGTTTCTAGTTTAATTTCTACTGTACATCCTTTACAATGTTGATAAGTTTTTGTTCTTAAATGTGCAAGTCAATAGAATTGTTATGTCTTCCCACAGGGCCTACGGTAATATTAGATTTTATCTTACTGTAGTTGTAAGGGAAAAAAAGATCTATCCACGTGTTTATGCCAGCATTTCCCACCAATATTTCCTGGCAAAGAATTTGAACTTTAACAGAAAATTTAACAAAATTTAACAGATTTTTCAGATTTTTTTGAATTCGTGTACTGCACAGAAATATCAGTAAGACCAATTGTATTTGTTAGACGTATTCACTAAATGATTGGGTTCAATTTATATTTTTTATTCTTGCCTAAAAGAAAAAGGAATAAACGACATTAGACTCATGCCAAGTTTCTGCATTGCTACGTCTCCACCAGCGTTTATGTTCATCTGTCCTGATGTGTGACTGTGAAACACTGGTCGTGTGTCAAACTGGTGAGGAAATTCCCCAGCTAAACACTGAGATAGATTACCTCAGGAGATATGTGGGTTATTTAAATAACATTTTGTCAAAAGTAAGTTGAGACTGTAGGTGTGAGCGAGCCTATTTCAAGGCAGAGGGGTGATCTACGTGGAGCTCTTGGCATCCTTTCCTACTGTTCTCTAATACAGGAGCTTGTTGATAGTCACATGGTCCAGATTATATGCTGATATATGAAAAAATGTAGTCTAAGGTCAAATACCAGGCTATACTCAAAGATCCAGCCGTTCCCTGAAGACAAGACAGGAGGAAAAAAAAAAAAAGATAGCTCAAAAAAAAAGAGGAAGGCAAAACTTCCATTGATTTCAATGGGATTAAGCTTGTCTAACCTTGATCACTCAAGGCCATGTGGTCACTAAATTTTAGTGAATGTTTGAGTTTGTCGGATTTTGGTGTTGGAGGAAAGTAAAGCTTCTGTGCTTTTACCTTGCCAGAGAGGAGACATAGTTTCTTTGTGCATATTTTCATGACACATTTGTTTTAGAATTTGAGAATCTAAATTACCTTTCAGTAGGTCAGTTTGTTACATCAGCTGTGCTTGCATAGCTATTTTTAGGGCCATCTGCAAAATCAGGCAGCTGAATTTATCTCAATTTAAAACTAAAAAAAATGCAAAACTTTTGTTGGGAGGCTATTTCTAACCTAGATTGCTTTAGGGACCGATGCTATAGCCTGGCCCCACAACCACTTGTAGTAGCACAGTCGAGGACAGGCAGCAAGCTGTAGCAAAGACCAGAGTGAGTGGTTGGGGCCTTGAGGTAGAGAGATTAAGGGGCAAGAACCTCTTAATCAAATTTCACCACTGAAGAGATCATATAACGAAGCTCCGCCAGTGCAGAGCAGGACCTGCTGCCTCCCCAGTGACAGCACCGCTTGCCTTGTGGGCTCCACCCTGTCTAGGAATGTCTCCTCGCTGGCCTCAGTCTACACATAAACCCATCTCGCTTTATTTTTTCAGAGTTGACAATAAACAAGTATCTTGTGATTCACTCACATGCCTGAATACACTGCTGGTGAGTGATCTGAATACCAAGGCTCCCTTTGAGTTCTGCTGGGTACCTAGGTGTGATGATAAAGCACCCCTACTTGCCATCCGTAACATATTCCTTGGCATTAATCTACCACACAATATTTTTTGTTAACCTCATTTACACGTGCCATCTACCTCACCTGCCCATTCATGGACGCAGACCAAAATATGCAAGAATAAATATTCAATATTCCTCTCAAAGATGGATGCTCAAATAGTGAATGGAGCTGAAAAGCGCCAAATAGTAAAGCGGGCCGACAGCACAAAGCCTGCTGCGAGTTTCTGCCCGGGTGAATATACAATTCTGACCAACGTCGTCTCTGTTTGGGTAAAGGAAGAGGGAGGAACTGGAGACATTGTACTGCGGAGCAGGTCATCAAATGAGTTGGGAGAAGTCAGTAAACAAATTTTTTATTGAAGTCAGCGGTTTTACATGAAGACAGTCTTAATTGCTGATTTGGCTGATTAAAAGCAATGCAAGGCTCAAAAAGAAATGTCTTTGTTGTCATGTGGCTTGTAGTGTATTACAATGATGAGAGGGAGGGTGTTTTTCAGGAGAGAGCTATATTTAGACCTTGGACCATTTTTCCCTCAGAATGGAAAAACTGAAATGTCACAGGCAATTTCCTGCTCTTTAGGCAGTTAAAATACTTCAGGACAAAGAGGTTTTGCTTTAAAAATGTAAGTCTGGCTGGCATAGTGTTTAACAGCAAATTGTTTTCTTAAAATAGGAAACCAACTTACATTAAATTAAAGGTTCCCAGAAGAGACAAGTTCTCTGTGAAAATATACCTTTTTCAAAACTGAACTAGGATTCCTTTAATTCTTTCCAACATTTGTATTGTCAGATCCAGTATCAGCTCGTAAAAATATATTTTTCAACCAACATATTTCCCTTTCCACTACTCAGAAAATTTACTCTATTTCCCTTGCTTGAGAGACATGAGATTGTTTAATAATTAGCACAGTGGAATCTACTGGCTCTCAATTATTGTGTCAAAACCAACTGCACACTAATCAAGAAAATGTAAGTGAATTTCACCTCAGAATTATAAAACCAATAAATATCGCATCGTGATCGGAAATGGGGCACAGTATGCACTGCTATGATGCAATTCACAGAACATCACATCACCCTCTTTCTCTTGGGTTATATATGGAAAAGACCAAGTGTGAGGTTAATTCTCAGAATTATGTTTTGAATAAGCAGACGCCCTCTGACTTCCCAAGGTTTCTGCATGCGCAGGCTAATTTTCAGCAGCTGAATATGCAAGCCAATTATGCTATAAATTGGGAAAGGTAAAAAAAAGCAGATCTTGTTTTGAGTTAGCATTGCCAATATATTCCCAGACACCTGAGATCAGCTGCTAAGAACAATCTGTACCTGCCCACCCAGCCTGCCCAACATGGACTAAGGAAAGGCATTGTGAGTAAGAGAGAAAGTGTGTGAGAAACTGAAAACTAGAGACAGTGCACCCACTGAGTAGGTATATCACTTTTAGAAGTGCTTAAAAAACCCTGAAGGCTACAGAACTGGAAATGAAGCGTTCTCAGCCTGGGGAAGAGATTGGAAATATCAGTACTATTGGTGAAAAGAAGTTTGAAGGTATGTGAATAAACCTGACCTGCATGGAGATGTTTTATCTATCTCTAAAAGAGCTGTGTAATATCCAGTAACTAGCCATGGCCAGAAAAAAACCTCACTAGATCTTGGGGTGAATTTGAAATCTCTTAAAGCCAACAATTTATCTATATAAGGTTGTGGCCATCCACTTACTGGAAAGTTTAAGCTGCCCATATGTGACTTTTAGAATAACTGATTTCAGTGGACCTCACATCTGAGCTTTAGTCTTTCAGATACGTGTAAAATCAGACACATAGGCTTTTTGTATGACGCTTTCTATTTGTAAAATATAGGGGCAACTTACAAAAAGTTATGGCTATAAATAGATTCAAGATTAGCAAAACGGGAGCGACAGAAAGCACTGAAATAGATCTGCTTAACCACTCCTTACTCAGGAATGTCCAAGTCCCTCGGGTGTGTGATGCTGCCTTGCTGTTACTAACGGAGCAGAGGCAGAAGAGGAATGGTGTCATGCAAGGCAAAGGAAGAAAAAAAACTGGGACAGGGAAGAAGAGAGAGAGAGGGGAATGAAAAGGAAAAACATAAATTCTAGGGTGCTATAAAAATAAAAAATACTATCACTAATTGGCATCACGATAATAAATATTTAATAAAAATTACAGCAGGCAGAGGGGCTGACTAACAAGCGACGGGTCAAATGTGAGAAAATAAAAGGTAAATGAGAAACCAGGAATCATGTTGTGAAGAGAAGCCAAAATGAACTGAAGAAAAGCAGAAGAAACACAAGAAGATACAGAAAGCAACACTGCAGAAGAGCAGGCAGGGGACCCAGCATGCCCCCATCTAACCACACCAGCTCCAGCCGAGTCCTCCTTCATGGCAGTGACATTGGTAGGAACCTGTATCCTTTTACAACATCAGGAACCTGACCAACTGCAGGAGGCAGCTGTGTGTGCTGAGCCTCACTGTGTTGCCCAGGCCAGGCAGTAAAATAATTTACTGTAGCTTTTTCCCCCCAGTATATCCATCCAGGCTGCATTTCCCTATGGCATATGTGTGGCAGTTCACAGGGGTGTCTGGGTGCCACCTTGAGCTGGTCAGCATTGGGCATGCCGGGCTGGATGCTGGGTGTCACCTCCCACGTAGCTCAGAGCACGGCTCACCAGTGACACCTCCATGGTGTCATCTCCTCCAGCACTGCTTGAGTAGGACCTGGGAAATGTGAGCAGGCACTGCAGAGTCTCTGGGGACTTTTGAATAAAGGTCTGTCACAGAATCAGACTCAGTGAGGATGTTACCTCCTGGTAGCCTTGGTTGCTCAGAAGATTCCACTGGCTGCTATGATCCTGGGAGCACTAGGAAAAACCTACAAGCTTTGCTCTAAGAAATATTTATAAGGGCTATGCTCAAAATCCACATATCAGGTTTTTCCTAGCTGACGGGATGTTGAAAATGTTTTGGCCTATGTGTGTTAATCCCTGCAAACTGCAATTTCTGTTCTGTGGCATGCAGCCACGGCATCTCATTTCCCCTTCTCCCCACGCCAGCCCGGGGCTCAGGAAGCCAGTGCTGCTGCTCCTGCCGGGATTAGAGCCCTCGTCCTGCCGCTCATGAGTGGGACCCTTTCTCTTTAATATAAACATGCTATTGTGCTGAACGACAAGGCTCCTTCTGATAATACAAGTTTCAGATGCCTGTGAGAAATGTGAGGCAGAGCTACAGGATAAACATAGCAACTCTGTGACTTCATCGGCTCAGGGAGCTCTTTGGGTTCAGCCGTAAATCTTCAGGGACATTCACAGATTTGGTGCTTGAATTCAGGGTAACAGAAATAAACTATGTGACAAATGATTTTCACCCAAAGAATTATTTCTTATTAAGTAACTCTGAAATATCACTATGTTTCAGTCGGGTAGCCGAGTTCACTTCAGTATTGCTGATGAGTGTTATTGCTAAAGCAACTTTTTGCATAGGTGGTTTATCTGGGTTTTTTTCCGAGCTGTTCAATGTTCATTTAATTGCATTTTGCCTACTGTAATCAAATGCTCTATCAATGGCACTTTTACCAAAAGGCACCTAAAGGATGCTTTTTTCAATAACATTGTTTTTAGAACTGACCTGCACTAGTTCTGAGATCATGGCCAGCATTACAGCAGGAGGACAGACACAATACACGCTCTGGTTAAGCATAGCTTTAAATATTATAACCAATGATAGGAATAAAACAGGATTGTTGAAGTGACTGTACTTTTTAATGTAAGAGTTTAAACCAACTGGTGCAATAACTCTCTGGCAGGAAGGCACTTAGCACATGCCAGTTCATCCTATCTTTCTGTGAGCGCAAACCATGAAAGCACACCCTGTGAACCTATCAATGTGATTAGTTGCAAGGGCGTTAATACCTTATCATCTTGCTGCTATTTCTCAGAAATGTTTGTATCCGCCAGGACATCTCTCTATAAATAGCTTCATTTCCAGTGATAACCCAGGAATTCTGAGACTTACATTTTGCAGCTGTACATAGACAACGTTGCTTGGTGTGCTCATCATCCAGAATTCCCAGATGGTCCTGGTGACGTTCAGAGCCGATGCAGACACCAAAGCTAGTGGCCATCTTCAGTGTCGCTGGAGTCCTTTGAGCTGCCCTGCTCAGCCCAGACCTCAGAAGCTGCTGTCAGGTGATGTTCTTTCTTTCAAAAGGCTGGTCATCCATCCATTTGAAGAAAGCATTGACATCACCCATTCCCTATGCCGGGAGGAATTTTGTCCACAAATTACACAAGTTTTGGCATAAACGTTTAAACAGCAGTCCTCTCTAAGTTGTTATTTTTGGTCAGAAAAAATTGCTTCTGACAAAAGCATTGCTTACTTCTCCATGACCTAGCAGCACTTTGGAAAAATCTGTTTTGTTAGTGACATTTCGTTTTTGTAGCAGCAAATACAAAGTACTCTGCAGTAGATATAACCAAAATGAACCTGAGTGTGAAAAGATAACTCAGGCTTCTAGCCTGAAAAGTGAGTCTTACAGGAGTCTGATCATGGAAGTCAAAGGGATTTTAGGAAAGTACTTGGCGTCTTGCAGGATTCCTCTTTTAGTCTGAAAAGGCTAAGCTCTGATATGCCATGTAACTGCCTAAGGACATGCTGACAAAACTTCTTGGTTTAAGCTAAAGAAAAGATAGATTATTTGAAGAAAACTATCAGAAGTCCGTACCACCCAAGTTATCCCATTATTCTATTTGATAGTCATGTTCTTTCTAGAAAATCTGACAAGCAAATCCAATTCTTTTTAAATTACCTTAAATTAAAACCACCCTTATTGTAACGGTCCCTCCAATGCCTTAAGAGATCTAAGATTTTTTTCTTATCTAAACAGCAGGTACAAACTGGAGATCAAGAGTGAGAGAAAAGAACACGAGTGTGTGAGCAAACAAGGAAAAACAATGGGAGGCATAGAAGAACACTGAACAGAAGAACTATAAAAAAGACGTTGTGAGGGGTAAGGGGAGAAGAAAGTTGAGTGAGTCACTAAGGAGAAAACAGTGAGAGAAGCAGCAAAATGCAAATGAAGAAGAGAGAAACAGAAAGGGAAAGAGAGAGGAAGGTGATTTAATAAGGACAGGAAAGAGTAGAGGATAAAATCTAGTTGGAAGTTCATAGAATATGGTTTTTGCCTGTGTAGAATTCACCCTGAAATGGTATTCTACTCAGAAAATGAGAGTGGACACATTTAGTTTAGGGATTTTGATTCAGAAGGAAGACAAAAGGAGTAAATTACACAGAAAGATAACTTAGCCGGCCTGGTTGACATGACTCAGTCATGGTTGACTGAGAGCCTAGCATCCAAACCTAGAGAGCTTAGAGCAGGTATGTCTGTCAGTGGAGAATGCAAATGACTGCAGATTCATACAACACATACAAAATATATTTTGCAGCATACATGAGCCTTGGCAGTTCCTGTCCTCGTGCTAATAATCATCTGCCTACGCCTTTCTCAGGAATTAACTTTTGGAGTTACAGGGATTTGTTTGGCCAAATATTTTATTTGAGATGACCAACATCTTTATCCTGAGAAGGTATATCCACGTTACTCCCTCCCAAGTAATAGCTTTCTCTATCCATTCCCTGCAGTCTGATGAATTACACTGCAAGAGGAAGATTTAACTCCAAAGCCAGTTTAATCCATTGTTTACAGATCTTAGAAATTGTGCTCAGTTACTGAAAAGCCAACTGAAGAAGCCTACATTAACACAGCCTTTTATAGATGCTCTCTCTGATGAATTCAGTCCTGGTGAGTAAATAAAAAAAAAGCCCAAAGTCCCACTGAAAAAGACTTCTTTGTTTTTTAAAGCAGAAATAATTTACAGCAGAGTGGATAAACTTGGTAGGAGGAGCTTCTGCTTTCAAGCCTTTACAAATCACAAACCTTTTTTATCTCAGTCCACTTTGGCAGATTGGTGTCGGTGACCAAAGTCTGGATTAGGAACCACAAAAATGCTGTTACCCAGCTCCTGTGGCGAGTGATCTAATCTCTGTGCAATGCCAGACGCACAGCTGCTGGGAGATGCATTCATGTCTGCCAAGCACTCAGAAAATTGTTTGCATTGCTCAGACAACACCTGGATGGCTGAGCTAAGGATCAGTGGCTTAATTTCACTACAAGTGAGTAGTAAGCAAGTAGCTGCAGACACCAGCTTGGTTTTAGGACAGGCTGCCTTTTTGCCAAATCATCGCTGGGAAAAAGATTACCAGCTGACATCATAAAATTAAATCAATTAACATTAGTTGAGAAACTGGGTCTTGTCCTATAATAGACATCCGTGAAGATTAAATACGCTTAAAAATTCCACTAGCCTTAGTTCAGCCTTCTCGGAATAACCACCTGGCAATGGAATTAAGAAAAACAAACATGCAATTTGTGATGTCTCTGCTAGTTGTTTGAATTCTCTTTTCTGATCACTTGTAAAATAATACTTTTCTTATTTTACATTAATTCTTTTTCTTCTTTTTTAAATAAAGGTATCTGTGATGGGCTAAATTGTACTTCTTCAGACTGAAAGGCTGGAAGGTTACTATTGAGAGAAATAACTGATTCAAGCCCGGGGACTCTTGCAGAAGGAAATTGTATAATCTAAGAGAAGTTGATCCTGATTGAGGAGCTCTCTAGTCCCATGACAGGCATGAAAGAAAGTTTCCTTCTTATGATTTAAGTAAAATTGTTAAAATAATTTGGTCAAGGGTTTTAGACCACAGATGCAATTGCAGTGCTATTGACTTGCAATGGCCATCCACGTTCCCTTAATGGAAATCTACCTCCTTTAACAATTTCAATGATGATTAAATAAGTTGTTTTAAAATTATTTCGTTAAATATCTAATTTAATCTCTTAGGACAGTAATTTCAGGATTTTTTTTTAATTGATGCAGTCCACTGGAGTGATGTCAACCAAAAATTCTCCATTGCTACAGGGTCTTGAAGTTACTCCTTTGGCTTACCTGCTGGGGACCTGGACCGGGGTAAGGAATGATTTGGTGTAAATTTCAGATACCAGTTTGGCTGTTCCTATGTTAATATGCTCTAACGTGAATTTTAGAAGTTTGGAAACCTTATTTTTTTATGGCTTTTTTTTTGCCAGCACAGTGAATGAGAATAAAATTCAGTATTTTACTTAAAGTAGATTTTAAAAGAAAATGTACTTTCAAACTCCGTGCCCAGAGCAAAACATCACACGGAGTTAAGTGTCTGGAAACTCTGGGGAGTTCCTTCTGTTTCTTCTGCTGAAACTGGGTCACCCAGCAGCAAAAAAAAAATAAAAAATTGCAATATTTCAATCATATAGAAGAGCTTGGCTGCACAGCTGGGAGCTCAGCAGTGCCAACCACAGAACTCGTCTTGTTGCTCAAGGTAAGGAGGGCCTTGAACGTGGTGCACTCACTTTTAAAAGAAATGTGCTCTCGCGATAGAAAATGGTGATTAACATCCTTGCAAATCTTTTAAAAAGTAGTTGTCACTGCATGTTGTGAGGGATTGGATCAATTTGATGAGAGTCAAATGGGCTCTGTCTGCAGGTACTGGGTTTTAGAGTACTCCAGGGGTGTCGACGGATTCTATTTCTAGAGTCTAGTGGAGCTTTAACAGGAGTTACCTACATGGCTGGGAAAGTCTTGGACTCTTGCTCCATACAGAACTTCAGGCATTATTAAAGCTTGTCAGGGCACAAAAAGCACAACTTAGACTCGAGATCAACCCAGAATCCAGGCCTTTCCTTTTGTAAATTCATACTCATCACATGCACTGGAGTTTTCAGTGAATGTTTAGTTTTCTGCATGGCCAATATGACACGTGTGATATCACATTTTGGCTGTTACGTCATTCTTAAGTGGAGTCTTAGTGATCCTGGGCAGATACTTTCTAATAGGGTACACGCTGCCAATAAAATCAAAATAGTCTCAATTTGGGGTCTTGCAAATAATAATAAAAAAGAAAGAAAATCCTTTTTTGTCAACTCTGAACAAACCTGTCCTCCTTGTAGCTCTGTTGTCAGCTGATTCACAGTGCTCAAAGAAAATATTTGCTGCCAGTAGTTTCTCTGGGACTGTCTGTGTGAAATTATCTTGCATTTTTAAAAGAACCTTTTCAACAAAAACCCAAACCAGCCTCTGTCACATTGCTGTTGGATATCTTCCGTGGCAAAATTGTGCAAATGGAAGTTCTATCATGGACCTTTCAGCAATTCATGTAGAAAATATTTATCTTTAATTTGGCTAGTTTCAAGCTGATTCTTTAACACAGAAGTTTCATAAAATCTCTGCAAATGAAATAACAAAGTGAAGGATATCTGAGCTTGGCAGAAAACGGAATAGCACCTCATATGTTATGTTGCTTTGAGGCTTTAAAAAGCTTTGGCCTCTTATCTGTTGCTTTCATTAAAGCTCTTTACATTTGCACTTAAATGTATCTACAGTTTGGGCAATCAAATTCAAATCGTAACACAGGTGTTGCACCTTTATAACTGGGTGTCCTCTAGGAAGTGTCGTGTCTCCTTTTGTCTCCCTCACGACATTTTTCGCTCTTGGCCTGACTCCCCAAATTCCAGTCTGATACCTGTGAGCATGTACAAACACGAGAAGACTGAATATGTTTACATCATTAAAGTTAATGGATAGTGATATTTTACATTTTAGACTCAGCATCTCATTAAATTTTCTTTGAAAATAATGTATTATTATTGACTGACAAATTATAAGCTATAGTGATGTGAGGAACTGTTTAGTTCTACAGCCAGTATTTACTTTCAGCTGTTGCCTTCTCTGCCAGGTTATCCCTTTATTAAAATTAAAAAGGTCTTAAAAAGTGAAAGAAAGTGTAGGTGTTTGTTTTCTTGATGATGTCTGGTTCGTGTGCAGGCTTTCTACTTCTTAATGTCCCCCACTTTGGGAAGCAAATCTGGATGCATGAATTTGTTGTGGGACTGCAGAAAAGTAAGTAAATCCTACGTTTAAAATCACAAGACATTAGTACAGAGAGATCTTTAAAAGCAAGGACTGTGAATCTGAAAAATGTCATCAAATGAGCAAACTTGTCAAGACTGGGATGGGGAAATATTGTCCACAACGGCCATGCCAAATATTTGCAGACTTTTATGTTAGCTTTACTGTCCATGGCTTAACTTACGTATACGGCCACAGCCACAACTTGGTGCTTATTTTCACCTTTCACAATGTATGAGGATTAGAAAAATTTAATAACAATCTCTGTCTGACTGGAAAGGGTTTGTCCTAATGTGGTTTTGTGCATTACCACTAAGATTCTGTGGTTTCTTCGGGGCTGCCTCAACTGCACGTGCTGCAGAAGAGGGCATGGGGGAACTTAGGCAGCGTGGCTGTAAGCCCATTGTACCTGTCTTACTTCTTTTTGCAGCTAAGTCAAAACCTCCATCTTCGTACTGAAAGAAAAAGAGGCAGGTTTAGCACTCCATTTTCTTGCCTTTGACTGAGTTTGCAAGGGGAAGTACTCACCTGCCAACAATTCACTAAGAAAACCAGCTGGGAGTTCAGCACAGGATGCAGGAGCAGCTACCCTGACATACTCAGATTATGGCAAACTTTACTGTAAATGTGCAGAGCAGTGCAAAGTCACATACGCCACATATAAGTACCGCCGCTGCTTTGTATTGCAGAGAGATTTTGGTAAGTGTGAACTTCATTCTTTAGAAGGCTAAATCAGAAGTGTCACTCTAAATATGCACCAGGTGACACACCCAATGTTTTCAGAGAGGCAGTGGGTATAGGTGTTCTGTTGGTGAGGGCTGTTATGCCTTTAAAAGGGATTTATCCTCATGGGAAGCCATGGAAAGCAAAAGTGTCATGATCCCATCAGCACCTCCCACTTGCATTATCTGAATGCAGAGCATTTGGAGTTTGGCTTTAGAACCACAGATTTGCCTGCAATGCCCATCCATGCTGGTAGACATGGGCAGGGGTTGCAGTTCTCCACAGGGCATGACTGCACTTCAGAGCTCCCATGTGGCCCATCAGCATCTCGTTCACAGACTACAGTGCTGTGACTCCAGCCAACGATCAGTGGCCTCAGTCACGCACTTCTGCATCTGGACGTTTTGCACCTGGTTATCTCACACCTCAAGGGTGATGTGGTCCCAACATAGACTGGAGGAAAGCTGCTGTGAAGAGAAAAATTCCCAAAAGTCATTATCCAGACTTTCCTCCTCAGACAAAAGGACTCCCAGGAGGGTTGGTTCATTTGGGATGTCCCTCCAGCTGGCAGTGGCAGTAAACCCACCACTCCTTCCCTATGGCACTTCTGTTTTGAACAATAACCAGACTTGGAGTCACAAAAAAAGTGTGCCATGCTCATTTGTGAACAAGTCAAAGCAGAAACAAGGCGGGAGTATCTGCAGCAACAGAATTAAAGGTTGCCGTCAGATGCAAGGCTTTACACCAGCAATGCCATCAGTGACAGCAAGCTGGTAACACTGCTTATGAAAGACACACATGGGAACTACATGGGGCACTCCATGGTGGCCTGCTGAGGGGTCCACAGTTGAGAGAGCAAAGCTTTCCTTCAGATAGCTTCAAATCACATATGCGGTTAAAAACTGGGATGTTCAGTCCAGAGAATAGACAGGTCTGAGAGAAAAGCCTACGGAGCAGGGCAGGTTTAGGTTAGACATTAGGAAGA
>NW_009705350.1:0-11629 GCF_000703405.1 Apaloderma vittatum
CATATAAATATATATATATATACTGTTTGTTTAAAATAGAGTATTTTTATTTCATTCCTTAACTCATCCTTACTGCAAGTGGTATTGCACTTCAGATCTGGACGTCTAATTACTAATTTGTACTGTATCCCTGACAGCAACTTGCTCCATTTTATTCAGATTTTTCTAGTTTTCTGTTTTTACTTTGTACATTAAGCATTGCTTATTTCCTTTTAAGACCTGTACAGAGCTCTGGAAATGTAGAAAAAAGACCTGATGTTAACATACCACTTTTAAAGAAAAAAAAAAAAAAGAAAAAAAACCTAAACAAAAAATCCAAATAAAAGATGGTTATCTGAGTCATATACCAGGCTGGTTTACAGGATCATCTCTTGCTCCAGTCCTGCGCCTTGGTAGGTGATATTCCCAGGGGAGCAGGGAAGCCTGTTTTTGGCCCTGGGGGGTTCTGCATGGCTGCCTCTCCGCATCCTGCGGAGCTGCCCATGCCTGGCAGACATCGGGGCATTATGGGCTTGTTCAGCACCCCATAAGCACCCTGAAGCCCAGGTAGCCCCAGTGGGCTCACCTAAGCAGCCATCTGTTCTGCTTTGGAGTCGTGGTGCCTCTTTCCCAGCACAAGGTGAGCTCTCAAAGTTGCGGGTCCTCTGAGGCGAGGTCTGCGCTCCAGCAGTCGATACGGAGGAACTGGTCCATAATCAGGCCCATTAGAGGTGGCAGCTCCAAACTTTTGTGTTTATTCCATGTGGGGAGCAAAAAGCAGGGAAGCGATTTCAGGGGAAGAGAGCTCAGGATGTAGGAGTCGTGTGGCTGAGATCAGGGGACGCGAGGTGGGGTGGAAGAAGGGAGATGCAGGGTTGGACGTAAGAGGAGATGGGCAAAGCGTGAAGACGCCTGCTTACAGTAGTCCCCCATCACCTACTATAGCTACTAGACTGGGAGAACTGTGTTGTCAGAAGCTTTCTGGAAAGTGCACCTATACTTGGTGACTTCATATGACCTGTTCAAGATAAACATGCCATGTATTTTGGTTTTGACTCAGTCTGTACCCCTTCTTGATTGTAGTCATTCTGTCCTGGCTTACTGGGGAAAGAACAGTGCCTCAGAAGATAGGTGAAATCCTCAACTCTGGGCCCGCTTCTGCCCTCTGGTTAGCTAGTGCAGCTCCTAAAATGTTCATGTTCATCCCTTAGCGCTCTGCTCTAGCTTTGTGCTGCTGGATGATGCTTTGCAGCCTCACACCTGCTTTTCTTTTGGCACATGAAACTGACCCTGTGTGACAGCAATTTACTTCTTACTGTGGAAGAGGAGAAAGAAGATATGGGAAGCTATCTATAAACATGCCAGACTGCTACAACAGGTAAGCTTGGGATGGAGTAATTCCAGAGGCAAAGACCTTTGGGCGTCCTCTGGTGTGTATTTCATATTTCAAGCCTGTTCTGTAGTTTGGACCTTTGTCTTGGTCTTGATTCTGGCGGCAGCACTTCCTACCACCTCTGACTGTCTGAAGGCATCACTGGCCTGCAGGTAGGTGCGTTTTCTGTCTTTCCATCCACAGAATGGAAGTTAGTGGAAGAATTCCCAGGGATTTCTGTGGTTGTTAAATCTGTCCCTGTTGTACTTTCTCCCAGAGGGCAAGTGCTAAAGGATTGCTGGCTGGCTCCACAGCTGTGTCGTTTCCAGCCTGTTCACCACCACGATCTGTCCTTTACCCCTCACAGCAGTTATTGGACTCCAAGTCTTGCACCTTTGTACTCGTTTCATTCTCTTGTTTCAAACGCTGTTTCAGACTTTGCCACCTGCAGGCACTAAGTTGTGTCTTTTAATCACAAGCAAACTTTCACATGTATGTCCACCTTCTTTGTATGAAAGGTTATTATGAACCTGATCCAAGACTCAATTATTTTGTGGTCAGGTTATCAACTACAGTACAAAAGACCATAAACATGTTTGTTGCGTTGACCTGACTGAACACCGCTATAAAGATGCAGTATTTTTGGCTGAATCGTGTCTTCAGAGGCATGACAAGGAAAATTTCTGCCTGCTGGCTCTAGCATGAATGTACGTTAAGCATTGCCTAAATCATCTGAACTATCAGGAGCTACCAAAATAGAGATGGCCTTCCTTTTTTGTTCTTCTACACAGTTTAAATTGACCATCACCACACTTTGAGCTCACGGTGGTAAGCCACGACTTTCTCCCTGCTTTTATAATCAGGTTTTTCATAATCAGATTGCTTTTCATCGTCGTTTTATGATTCCCAGAGCTGTGGCCATGCTGGGATGTTTGTCTAGTCTTTCCCACACCCCAGCCATCTGTGCCTTGGTGAGAGACAATGCACTAGACCCAATTGTTAGATGAGCATCTGTGCCTTCTTTTTGTCTGTCTCCGTCTCGCAAGCCCCATGCTGTGGATACAGCCTGTCTTGGAGAAGCTTTGTGTGAGGCCTGGGATCTGCCTACCTGAAGGGCCCCACTTCAACCAGAAGAGTGTTTCAGCACGCGTTGAACTGTAAGGGTGCATATAAAAATCAAAAGGCCTTCACAGAAATGTAAGGTCAAGAGCAGCTTTAAATGTTTTCCTGAAGAGAAGTGTGTTTCCTTATATGTTTAAACAGCCTCCTGCAGTAGGACTGGATACACTCAGGAAATTTGGGACCCCGCAGCAGCATATTGTCGCGAAGCATGTTTTTACATTGGTGCAGAACGGACGACACTGCTGGGGGAGATGAAGAGGAGTGAAGGAGGACTCCAGAGGCGTTGGCAAAGCTGAAGGACGTTGGGTAAGATGGAGTGATGGTTGCAGTGCCGGTTGCAACTAAATTACTTAGTGAATTAATGGGTTTAGTGTATGTAAATTGTTTAGGATTTACAATACTGTATGGGAAAACAGAGCGTTTAACTGCAAATGCAGATGTGACATGACATTCTGTCCTGCTGGCTCTTAGTCAAGAGCATAGGGAAAAGAGAAAACGTAAACAGCTCAGGAAAAACATGCATTTTACATTGCAATGGGCGGTTAGTAAGGAGCTCTGATTCTTTATTCACGTACAGCTTATAATCTTTCTGGTGTTGAGGGAAAACATCCACATGTTGTTCATTTTTTTTTAAAAAAAAACAGCCTTCAGGACAATTTACGTAGTTTCTTCATGATGTTGAAGTCCAGGTATTCATCCAGAAAGCTGTTAGCAATCCCAGCTGCACCCAGGGTTATCAAGCAAATCAGAATTATCAAATTCATGTAAAAACCTGTTAACCTAGAAGTTGAAAGCAGAAAAATACTGTTATGAGCTGTACATGGTGTGGTTACAGTGAAACTGCTTGGCCACACTAGTTAAGAAGAGGTGTGTAGAAATCAGAAAGAATCACTGCAGCAACACTATCTTGGGGCATTCTGGTAATAAACCATTCCCACATGTGCCTTTTCTAAGGGAAAAGAGAGATTCCCAAGATCCTCACTATGGGAAAACTCTCCTCTGGTGTATCTAAATATCCACGTGGAAGTTAGGAACTTTCTCCAAGATGAAGCTACCTAATCCCATGACATGGAGACCTGTAGGTAAAGTCACAGACAAGCTTGAGCACCTGACTGCAACTCCATGTGTTAGGAGTGTGGGAGAAAAGCCTTTAGGGCTGAGGGAGAGGTGTGTGTGTCTCTCACAGCCACGTCTGTTGGTCAGGTTACTCTCCACTGAGCTGAGAGATCTGCTGCCGGTCATCACTCTGACTTGGAGACGGCCAAGTTGGATGAGGCTTTGAGCAACCTGGTCTAGTGGGCAGTGTCCCTGCCCACAGCAGGGGATTGGAACTAGATGATCTTTAAGGTCCCTTCCAACCCCAAGCCGTTCTGCGATTCTGTGATTCTTGGACTGGAAAGGAAGTGTTGATCCTAAAAATTCAGCAATTAGGGCACTTGCAGGGGGTGGCAGAGAGTCAGGTTATTTTATTTGTATGAAATGGAAGTCTGCTGCAGAAGAGGCTGGCAGAGCCCTTCAGCTGTGAAACACAGAGCTCGCCTTTTAGGCACATGAGAGCAGGGAGCCTCCCCTCCACACGTGCTCTCTTGGGGCCATTGCACTGGTGCAGACTGGTCTGATACACATGTCCTGAGTATTGCTGCTGGGTTGGCCTCTGCTGGCAAAGCAAACAACAAAAGAATTGGAGAGAGGTCTGAGGAGTTTGTTAGCCTTTGACTTATAGCTCGCTATTCCCATTCCCACAGAAGCTGAAGGGGTCAGGTGCTCAGGGCATGTGGGGAGCCTGAGAATCTCCTTGGTGCCCAAAGACTCAGTGTAAGTAGCCTTCTGGGCATGCCACATCTCGACACGGATTTGAAAGTGTTGACATATGAGATCTTCATTTTCAGAGGAGTCTTAAAAAGGTCTTTAGCTTAGCTCTTTAAGTGTCCCTCAGAGCCAGCTGGAGGGAAGAGCAGAACATGCAGCTCACTTGCAAAGGCCTCTTTTGGTCCTCATCAAATCTGAACTGCAATTCATGTTGTCGTCAAGTGCGCAAGTACGTGTTGCAACCAGCTCTTTGAGCACGCGGACCAGGTTTGTCTTTACAGCTGGCACAGCTGTAGTCAGTGATGATGGTTGAGACTCAGTGTGAAGACTACTTGCCTTCTTGCTACTAGGGCTGCTGGAGGCTTGGTGCATGTTCTGGGGCCGGGTTCTGCATGCCTGCCTCGTGCTGGCCTGTTGCTAGCTGAAGTGTCTGCTGGAGGTTAGCACCAGGCAGACCTTGTGAGCAAAGCTGTTTCCTAGGGCTGCAAGGCTGTCTCTCAGTTCAATGCAAAGAAATTAGAGCCTTACCAGAGCATAAAGCTCTAACAGTGAAGCCAGCCACTGTTCTTGGGCTTCCTTGAGAGGCTGAATCTATTGGTCTAAGAGTACTGAAGTAAAGCATGGGAAAGATTTCTTGAACAAAGGACTTTTTAGTTTGTTGATTAAAGAAAAATCCATTATGCTCTGCTTGTTTTGCTCCCTAAACTTCCATAATGGTTGCTAATCTTCTGGCTGGTGTTCATTGCATCATTTGAGTTATATTGTCTCTTACTGGGACATAGAAAATCACCTCTATATGTATCTCTGGAAAGCATAGACGCTCCCTCCTCTTAAGCAACAACTCTTCCAAAGGGGTTAAAGGATTGGTGGAGAACGGTAACATCGGTACACAAGCTATGGAAAATAGCATGACAGTCTGCTGCTGCTGCAGGATTATTCACTAGGAAATAGTCTGGTTGTTTTGTATCCTCCTCTAGAAATACACATCTCAAGTCTTTTAATTTTATGACAAGCACATATTGTGCTATTTTCTTTTTCTGACTGATAAGTCTGCTGGAAGAGGAGCCTTAGGTCAGGACACAGAAGACAGGCTTCAGTGGAACAAGAAACAAACTGTGTATTTGAGTTGTTATAGTGGAGGGCCGTTTGGCCAATGTGCACGTTTGATGAAGCAGAATTCATGTAACTAGATGCTGTGCACTTAACGTTCGTTAACATGTGCTTATCTGAAGCTGTGTTCTCTTATCTGTTTGGTCAAAGTTCATCAGCCTGCAAGGCCGGATTTGCTTACTTCCTTTAGTGCATTTTGTACAGCTGGAGTAAAGGTCTTAATGTGACAAACTGAGGGAAAATGAAAAGAGCACACAGGCAGGCACGGTGTGAGTCTTGCCCGAGCAGCCTCTCACCCTACAGCAGTCCTGAGTTGCAAAACTGTGCTTCTGTTTTCAGGCTTCCCCAAGTCTGGTTGCCAATATGCTCAGCCCAAAGGAAGCACCCACAAGGTGAGCATCAAACCTTTTCTCTCTCATGACCTATAGCATGTGTATGTCTCAACCCAGGCTTCTACTGTAACAGCCAGCCCTCTTCCCTGAGGGTTTCCGCATCAGACCTCTGGCTGACATTTTATACACGTTGCATTCAATTAAAGTCACTTTTCCCTGCCAGTCCTTGGCTTTCAGCCCAGCCTCAGACCACAGCCTGGAGCTTTCAACCTGCATTCACTTGGGAATTTCTTACCTTCCTTTCACAGACTGTGCATAACCATGGAAGTACTTGTAGCGGGCAAACACGTACAGCACACCCAGAAAGGAAGCTAATTCTAAGAAAGAAAAGATTATTGGTGGGGGGAGGGGAGAGGGTGACAGCCTGTTAGAAAACTAAAAAATGAGGATTGTAGATAGTTAACCACTTCAGTTATGTTTTCTAATTACATAGCTCTGGGAATTTCCATAGGTACCCATACCCTAGGAAGTTATCTTGAGATAGAATAATTCAAGACATACATGTATGCTGAAACATTCACTAGAGGAGGTTCTTGATATGGGTTTACAGATAGGGGTGGGCATAGGACTGTCCAAAAAAATCTGAAAGCACTCCATGTAAAGCAGATCTCAAGAATTGACAGGAATCTGTAGCCCCACCCCCCAATTCTAGTGGTTATCGCAGAGACAGGACAGTGGGTTGGAGCACTGTGGCTTGACCCAGCGCTGTCATTTCGTATTGCTATGGCAGTTCATGCTAAAGGCGAGTGTTTGTTTTGGAAAGAGAATCTTATTTATGTTGTTAATCACCTGCTTTGCATTTATATAGCAGCTTTTATCCAAGGACACGAGAGAAAGCTGTAGTGAAGTTAGCTTTCTGACCTCCCTGAGGGAGAAGTGTAAAGTCACCTCCATTTGATAGATAGAGCAGGGTGTGTGGGTCAGTCATATTTTCCAGGACTAAACAGTGCTAGTTTGTGTTCTTTCAAACCATGCAAGTGAGTATTACAGAGGATAGGTTTTACTGTGTTCTGGATTAACTCGTGGATACTGCGTTCTGGATTAACTCTGGATACTCGGCTGAAAAAATGACTTAAAGGGGAGGTTAACGTAATCCTTCTTTTCTTACATGTGACAGCACAGGTCAGCTGTGATCTTCCTTGATTCTAGTACCTGCCTGTGGGCACACTATTTCATATCCAGTTTGTGGACTTAAGTGGTGCTGCTTTGGATTTACATTGGATGTGCAGTGGAGATGGGACTTTGGCTATAAGAGAGTCCCTAAACCAAATTATTGTTTTGCAGCAAACATAGAAAACAGAGAAGAAAACTAGTTGTTCAGGAAGGAGAAAAAAAAACTTTCTCCAGCCCACAGACTAGCTGGGGAGGGGTTAATAAAGCAGAAGGCAAAAAAGTTAGGCTCTATCATATATTCTAGCTCTATGAGAGTCCACGCCATCACTGTTAGGTGATAGCACAGACCAACCTTGGAAAGTCCAACAGAGTGAGTGGTATGAAAGCTCTGTGCTGCCCGAGTTCGGACCATTTGGCTAAAACCTGCCCCCCTGCTAGGTGCCTGAGAAAATATAATAGGTCTTCCCAAGTCCCTGCTGCACATCTGAAGCATAGAATATCTATGGCTGGAGGAACTGCTGCTGCGAGCGTGTTTCAGTGCTCAGTGCTGTGTCGCAGAACAAACAAGTCATAGCCTCCTGGTAGTGTCACTCAGTTGGCTTGGAAAAACCCCAAGGTTTGCTGCCTTGAGCCTTATCAGCCAGAGCTGCAGCCACAGGGATGAGTCCTCTGACCTGAGCCTCCCAAAGGATGACAGCCGTGCTTGAGGTCCCATGAGAACTGTCCCAAAGTGTGCAAATAAATGTTAGTGGGAAGCATCTGGGAGCTGCTTTTCCAAATGATTTGCCCTGAAAATCCACTGAATGTATGATAAACGTGCCAGGTCCTGACACCTTGGTTTGCAGAGAGAAGCGAAAGCTGATGGGTCTGTGTGAAATGCCATGACAAAGCAGGGATTTCAGCATTGCTGAGCATCCTTCTAGGAGGGCTATGCTAAGGGAATGCAATTGAAAGAAGGGGGAAAGATGTCTATAGTCAATCACCTCCTAATAGAACAGATAGATTTTTAAAAGTTATATAAAACTTCTCAGCCCAAGATAAAAACAAAAAGTGTTTACCTTGATTACAAAACCATCCTGCAATCCAGAGGGCAGTCAGGAATACTGGGTAAAACTCCACGCAGTTTTGTCTGCAGAATAAATTTGAAAGAACATTAGTCTGGAAAGGAAAAGAACCATGGGTGGGATTTTCAAGAAGAACTGGCTTTGGCCTCATTTTATTGCCACTAAAGTTAGTGCTATTGAATCCAGTGGAAGCGCAGTCAAGCTAGCACTAAGCACTCTTAAAAATTATATTATTTGTAATTTCAAATACAAATTTATTTTTTTTTCTTTTTAAACCTTGACAAGGATCTGAATCCCAACTACATGGAAATAAATAGGACAAATAAACGTACATCAAATTCCTGTGCAGCAGAGGCAGGCAGGAATTCCCAGATGTGGATGTGATGTTAATCCCTGATCTCCATACTCAGTAAATTTTGTGGGTCAGCGTTCCTGGAGGAAGCACAGAGCTGTGCCCTGGGAGCTCGGCTTGCTCTGCTGAGGCCAACTGCCTTTATGAAGCGCTCTCAGGCACAGGCAGCACAATAGATATTTTTATGATGAGTACCATGACACCTTCACTTGCGAACGTCACCGGTTTTCCCACCAGTATTTTGTTGGGTTATCTTTTCTTGGTTGTTCTGAGTGCACTTCTTTTTAATTGAATTAATAAACCTTCCATATCTAACATATTATCTGATGGATTGTTATCCAATACAGCTACAGTTAGAGCAGATGGGATTGTCTGAAATAAATTCTTTTGCAGGGGATCATTAACTAAACACAAACTGAAGCCCTTGAGGACAACACTCTTTTCTTAAACTATTCCATTGTTATCCACGGCGAAGACAGAGATTTTCTGTGCTCATCTTCCCCATGTTTGGTCTTAGCTACAGTCCATGAGCTGATGACACGGTTTGCTAGATCCATATCATCTGAATTCTCTAAGTTACAATCAATTAGCTCGCAGCCCCTACTTAGGTTTGGGTAATCTCATTACCTAGTTTGATCAGAATTTGTGCAGTAACTGTTTTAAATGAGCTGAACTTACCCCATTAACACTAAAATAATAGCTGAATCATTTGAAAAGCAATCTGTTCATTACTTGTTTTCTTTTTTGAAAAAACAATGCAAAGAAAAGGTAGCATTTTAAAATAAAGTTTTTGCTTCTCTCCTGGACTGAATTGTTACTCAGTGCCACCATCTTAATAATTTCCAGACTTACTGTGCACGAAATGTTCTGTCAAATTCTGGAGCTCCAGTGACAGCTGGGGGCATGACCTTGTGCTTCATTCTTGATTTCCCCACCAACCAAGCAAAATGACCTGCAAGCAAAAGTAAGGGATCACAAATGACATGGCTGCTTGGTTCAGTTTTGTCCCTAACACGGTGGTAATTTTTTAATAGAGATCATTGTTCTTCAGCTCTTTCCTTTTCGTTTGACAGAAAGAGACCAAATTAGATAAACTAGTTTTTCACTACAAAATTTTAGACCTTGTCTTCAAGAGTGACATTCATGAGGAAGGGACAAAATTGCTATTTCAGAAATACATTCGTTCTCTTTTTGCATTTGCTACACCAGCTACGACTTAATTTTCCTGCTGCCTCATCCACATCCTAGAACTGTACAGCCTGGAGCTGGTTTAGCCACACTGCTGAGGCAGCGTCCTGCTTGAGCAGTACCTCAGTAGCCAAACCGCAACAGCGGAGGTCACTTCCCTACTTGTTTGAATAGCACGTGGTCATTTTGGTTTGGTGACCCTCAAAGCTATCATGCTTTGAAGTATGGGGCAGCATTACAACCTTAAGAAACAAAAATCTGGCAGCCATCTTTTAAAAGTTATTTACCGGTATCTTATAGCACGTGCTTTCCCATCTGTTCTTATTGTCTTGGACTCTTAAAATTCAGTATGTTGGAAAGAGGAGAGAGCTACAGCTTGGGGGGCTGTAGCCTGTTCCCTGCTCTCCCCCTCATCTGCTGGAGAGCTCTCAGAGCTACCTGCTGGAGGGCGTGTGCTGTTTCCACTTCCACTGACTGGAGCTGATAGTACTTACCTGTCTTGCAAAAAACCAATTTTTTTAGAACTGATGCAGTGCCATGAAAAAGACAGATTACTTACTGTACAGTGACTAAAAAAAGATAGATTACTTACTGTACAGTACTGTTACTTAACAAAAACCATCAAAAACTATCTCCACACTTCCAACCCGTATTTCACTTGTGCTGTATGTACGCGTACCTCATTTTAGTAATGTCCTTATTGCAAAAGTCTCCCCTTGAAAACTGAACAGAGGCTCACAAGGACAAAAGGCAATACACAGACAGCAACTTTCTGTATGCAGCAGAGCTACTGAGCATCGCCCTGTTTGACTTTAAAACTCTCTGGCTACCTGTAGTTATTTTCCTGACTGTGTCGTAGACACTGTGAATGAGAAGCTCAGTATCCACCTCGTACCTAAACTTTACTTGGATCCAGAAACCAGGCACCCACCTGAGTTCACTGAAAGGACTTGTCTAAGGGGCAAGTCTAGAGCTTCTGTCCTCCCTTCTGGGAGAAGTGGCATTAAAATACAGCTGGAGATCTTACGGTGCTGCCCTGTGCACCTCTTAGGTTTCAGCCTTATGGTCAAAGCCTTTTCCCAAAAAAGCATTTTGCCATCTGTCTTGTCCCCGTATAAGTGATTACGGGCTGTGTTCAGGTGACCTCTGAACCTCTTCTCTCCAGGGACCAGTCAGAGCTCCTCAGCTATGTCTCTGTGAGGCAGGTTTACAGGACATGTCATTGTATTTGCACCCAGCAAGACCTCCTCCGCTACCACCCGTGCATCTCTTGTTACGCTTGGTAGTTCATCTGTTCTTTGCCACCTTGAGGCCCTGGTAGTGGACAGGGTTTAGGAAACATGCTTCAGGGAACAAGAATTGTCTCTGAGAAATATTTTCCCAGAAAACTTAACTGAAAAGTTGCTTTTTAACTTCTGTTGCTGATTGCATCCAAATCACTTGGGAAAAAAAGCCTTGAATGGATGCTGGATAAAATAAAGTCACTGGGGAAAATAAGATTAAGGCACTGTAGGGGACAGATCATTCTTGTTGGCCCAGTACAATTAACCAAAGCAAATCGTCAAGGCCATGGTATAACCCTGGCTTCAGCTGTAGCACTATTTTCCCTTGGTATTGCTTGGTCAGCAAGGCTCTAGTTTAAGGGGCAGAGATTTGCATGTGGGAGAGTCTGGTCAACCATACACGGAAACAGGTTGTAATAGTACAGCCAACCATCATAAACTCCCCTTCTTTAGCGGCTTCCACTGTGATTGATGGGAACTTTGCTTCCTTTAGGAACAAGCAGGCTTTTACATGCCAGTGAAAGCCAGGCTGTGGCACTGTGTAAAGGGACAACCGGAGTTGTGCCTGTCACCTTGAAAGAAAAGGTGAGCCTGGCACGCAGAACAAGATGAGTGCCAACCAGAGGCTCACAAAGAGCTCAGGAGAGGAATAATTACTATATTTTTTGTTAAATGCATAGGACTTGCCTTTTAGTTCCTTTCTTCTGAATGGAAAGTAGTGATGCAACTCAAAATTTAAGTTTTGGGATTATAGTTTAGCAAGGGCTAAAGTAAATAATAAAGCAGTGGGAGAGCCCTTCTGCCCCACCCACTGGAGGTGCTGTCGTGAGGACTCCAGAAAGCAT
>NW_009705350.1:11639-17540 GCF_000703405.1 Apaloderma vittatum
AGGAATAAGTAAAGATTTTCAGAGCCTTTTCTTCCCCCTGTACCAAGCTGTTCAATTCTAGCAGGCTAAATTACATGACCGAGGTAAAGTATGTTTGACTTGCCTTTGTTTGCTTTTTTTTAGCTTTCATCTTAAGGTGGCATTTATGGTTACCGAGTTAATATCCTTACTCTGAAAATAGGGCACAAAGTAGACTTTCAGGGAACATTACTCTTAGACATTTCATATGTGTTTAAAAGCCTGTAGAGAGGCTGATACCTGTATTTCAGTGTGTGATAAGACATGTTAATTTGCATGGCTTGGCCTAACAACCTTTAAAAAAATAACTAAATACATTCTAATAATGTCTTGCTGGGTCCTGGAGTTACTAAGAGCTGATTTTAAAAGATGTTATGTCAGATAGATGCTTCAAAATAGAAAGGTGGTGGGATTTCTGTCCTCCCTGTTCTCTCCTATATAAATGACTGGGATTCGTTCTCTCCTTTCATTGGATTCCCTTGTTTTCCCATCGGTCTTCAAAACACTAATCTCTCAAGCAAATCTTCACTGCTTAAAACTGGAGTCATGACTGGAAACCACTTCCACTGCATTGTTTCTTCTCTTTCTTTCCACCTTGGAGCATTTATTGCACAGTTTAATCTTTGTCTGACCTGATTCTTTGAATAGCTCACGGTTTTGAGACACTAAATCTTGTACCTCCGACGACTGCGGAGTGAAATCTGACTTCCAGCGCGATTTCAGGGAGGTCATATTGCCGATTAGCACCTTCCTAACTCAGGAACGGAGGCTTAGCAGAATAAACAGGAGGGCAAACAGAGCACTGAGGGCTGTGTACGTTGGGTGTACCTTGTTTGCAGCACGCTTATGGTGCCAGCTTCGCAATGTTCATTTTAACTCCCATAAATTAATCTGTGCTGGTTTACCCATGCTAGAAAGCACACTGACAGTAAGTCAAGCTGTGAGGATTTAAATCAGATCAGCAGATCAGATTTTTACACTGGTTTCTCTTTGGGCTTGGTGTCAGCTCGCCAGTGTAAATTGAAAGCCAGATTATCCTGTCTTTTCTGTGATTTTAACTAACATTAACGAGTATGAATTAACATGGGTATTTCCCCCCTCCCCTCTTGCAGTTTCAATATCTGTACAGTTCCTTGAGTTTTCAAACTGTAGTACTTTTCTGGATAATGTTTATTTGTTTGTTTTAAATCCTTCACGCTTTTACGTTAAAAATAAGGCAGGCAAGTTGAACTTTCACAGAAGTTCATGGTAAATATTGCCACCAGATAGGAATGTTCTGTGAAGATCACAAGGGTATGTTGTAGCTGATCTGATGACAGGAAAAGAGAATGTAAGTTTTAGGTGCTTTTTATTTGCCCTCTTTGGGGCTCTTTTTAACCTGGACAGATCACATTCTCAAGCTTTTTTTCTTTTTGCAGGGTACAAATGTTATTTCAGGAGTTGAGAACAAATAAACAATCCAGTTATGTAGATAGGTTGCTAGATAAGCTGGAGGTGCTGTATATATTTTTTTAAAAAAGGTAGAGTGATTCCTTTTAACTTATTCTTAATCTCACACCAGTATAGCACAAATGCCTTCAAAATACATCTCGTTTCCAACTATATGAATCAAGGATTTTCAAAGAAAATAATGGCAAGCATTAAAAATGCTGCTGCAGTTCTAGACCAATACACAGCAAAAAGACTTGCCCACTTCTTTCCATAGTCCTTGATTCCCAGAGGTATATCAGCAGGGGATAAAATAAATCCATTTAGATCTTGAAGAAATGTAATGATGAGGACATAGCGCAAAATAGCTTTTATGATTGCTGCCTGGTGTAAATGTTTGCTTTCTTCTTTAATTTCATATATTTAGTATATATCTCTATTTCAGGAAACAGCTTTGACAGCGCTTTCAGTCCAGCATTGGTGTATTTGACTTCACAAATTTACTCTAACTTTTGAGGCTTTCTGTTTTATAGGTGTTTAAATAAAAATTGAAACCAAGACACAATGTGGCTTTAGGGTAACTTTACAGCTAGTTACAAGCTTTCAGAACAGTACAATTCCAAAAAGTGGGCGCATGAAATAGAATTGAAAACAAATTAGTTTTTCCCACAGGGAAACGTAATCCATCTCACTGAGCCAGCTCCCTCTCAGACTACAGTGAGGAAAAACAGCGCTCCAGTGAGGAAAATCTTAATGAATTCTCAGAAATCAAAGTTACAGAACAGCCAGTTTAACATAAAATAATTTCCAGTACTGCAGAACCAGTGTGGAAGGCCTCCCCAAGCCCCAAGGCACGCGACCCCACAGATCTTACATTGCTGGAAGGCGGAAAGAAGAGAGACGGCCGCGAGCATAATTAAATCACCAGCCATGTTCACAGCAGCTTCCGTGTGCGAGCAGGATGTGTGCACAGAAGAGGGAGCCTGGGTGAGCAATAAGGAAAAAAACAACAGGTGGGAGAATTGCAGCGCTTGGACAGCACTGCAACAAAGGGCTGCCTTAGAAACGAAACCAGCCTAACTTTTTAAGAGAAGAAGGCAAAACTGCGGCCATTTTTCATCCCTGACAGAGTTCAAACGCAGCCAGCCAGCCCTGCCTGCTTCTTGCCTGTGTGAAAGCACAGCGAGAACAAAAACCAGCCTTCCCTGCCTCTGTGGATTCAGCTGTGCTTTTATGTCTCGCACTCCAGGCGCAAGCTCTTGTGGGGGGCGAAGACTTTTTGTTCTGCCTTTGCAGAGGGCCTAGCACGGGGGGAGGTCTGCGTCCATCACCGGTCGCGGCACCCGGTGCAGGAGGCGCGAGGGGGGAGCGGAGCTTTGCACCGTCCCAGCGTCTGATTTACGGGTTTTGCCGAACGTGTGCGACTCGAGCTTTGGCAGGTGGCCCGACAGCCGCTTTGCCAGCAGTCAGCGTATGGAAAGGAATTGTTCAGCACGGTTCAAAGGGTAAAACAACTGAGAAAGGAAGGAATAACCTCCCCTCATTTTTTTTCTGCCTGGGGTATGCTTCCTACAGTTGATGCCTAGTGCTAAAACTGGGAGAGATTTCCTCGAGGAACATCAAGGGTGAGACCCTGAATCACGTTTTCCAGAGAAGCTGTGGAAGCCCCCTCCCTGAAAGTGTTCAAGGCCAGGCTGGATGGGGCTTTGAGCAACCTGGTCTGATAGAAAGAGTCCCTGCCCATGGCAGGGTGGTTGGAACTCAATGATCTTTAAGGTCTCTTCCAACTCATTCTGTGATTCTATGATTTTTTTCATAGCATCATCTAACTAACTTAATGTTGTTAGGCCTTTATGATCCCACAAAATCACTGGAACAAAACCAGTGTAATGGTGGTTGTGACTATAGGATTACCTATCCGCTTTGCCTTCAGCTGATGTTGAGGTGGGATATTTCATTGACTTCAGTCAAATTTGCTGATTTTAAAGGCTAACGAAGCAAAGGACCTTAAATCAGTTACTTCACCTTGCCAAATTTCAAGGGTTATTTCTTGGGTATTAAATCAGTATTAATTAATTCAGTTCTTTCTAAAGATTGGAAGAGTAGATGTACTGTGGTAACAGTTTTTGGATGGTTGTGCTTAGTAACTTTTTACTTGCTGATTTATGTGCTTTAATTGCAGATTTTGGTATAGTATGTGTTGACCTTTTGGCCACACTGTGTCTCTGTGTTCTTTCTCTGGCTCAGAAGTGCTCAAAGCATTGTTACCCATCTGTTATGGGGAAGTGAAGGAAAACTCTGACAGTGCCAGTCATTTGAAAAGTTAAAACCACAAGGGCTACACATTTTAAGGCCAGCTGACATTGAAGTTACAGGGTTTTTCTCTGACTATTCAAAGGATGTGAATTTCAAAGTGGCAATGGACATGCAAAGTCCAGCATGTCTGACTTAAAAGTAGGCACAAACACAGTTTAAGGCAGGGGCTTAAATCCACAGAAATATTTTAAGTTATGTGTCCATTATGGCTGAGCTGCAGTTTGCTTAAAAGTCTGTTCACTTTCCACTGGTAGTAGAGATTTTGTAGTTGCCTATAGCTTTGTAATGTTTTTAGTCTCACATAGTCCACAGCTAATGTTATGCTGCCTCCCTGTGTAATCCAGAATAGAAAGTCAGATCCTATACAAAACCAAGGTTGAGTTTATTTATGATTGTGGAAATGCTCAGTTTTCTGATGTGTGTAAGCCCCTGCACATAAATAGGTGCCAGGATCAACCAAGAGATCTCTGCAGTTATGGCAGGGCATTTTGACAGCTTGTCTGTGGCTGATTTCTCAGCTTACTCCTGATGAATGTAATTCCATTTTCCATTTCCTTCACTTGCATATATTTCATATGTGCTTCACTTATCTCTGCTGTTGTAAATGCATGTGCTTTCTGCAGCTATCCAAAGCTGTCTCTAAAGCAAGAACAGAAGCTCTGAGCAGTGAAATGCAATGTGAAGTCAGAGATTCTGGTGGTATCTTACCAGACTTGGGTCTTTCCCATTTGGAAACAGCAATATTTTATTGCTGTGCCGTACTTTGTATGCGTAGGGAGAACGAGCTTCTCCAACAGCAGTGGAAACCAAGGCATTGGGTAGGGACAGGACTTGCTAGTTTGATGTAGCAGCTGTGTGTCAGAGTTAGGTGTCCCAGAATTTAAGGCAAATGAGTGGTCCTGCCTCTCGCTGCCTTGTCCGTCCCTGGCAGACCTTCCCAAAGAAGCTGACTCTGGAGAGAAAGATGCTCCCGTTGTCCGGCAGCGAGGGCAAATCCCAGCAGGGTGGCAGAACTGCCGTTGTGAGAGAGCAGATGGTTGAGGTAGTCACAGGCGTGAATCAAATAAGCTCTTCTAGTGGAGTTATACTGTCAAAGCTGCTCATTTTTTGTCTCTGGAAGAGCTGAAAAGAGCTTTGCAAAGGGCAGTGTGCAGTCGGTGCTGGGGTGTGACTTACTCAAGGCCAGTCGCAAGTGACAGTGCAGCATCTTTTATTTTTAAACATCTTCAAGAAGACAGGCTCTGAAGAACAGAGAGGCTCCTCTGGCTGGAAGGGAAAACATAGCTGAACTCTCATATGTTTCACTGGAACCACTTATAAGGTAAATCAAGACTGTTACAATGTATGAGGCTGGCTCGTGTGTCAAAAGGAGTTTAGCTACAGCAGTAATACTAGTGAGCTCTGCGGTTTATTAACTTACTCTGCTTTTTAATGATATATTACAAAGAACTTGGGCCTGTGAGACACTGGGTCATACTCAGGCTTTAAATTTATCCAAACTATGAAACAGATGAAAGAGGAGGAAAATATGTTTATTCCTTCAAGTGTTCCCAATGCTACCTCCTAAACACCAGTTGCAATCCATGTCAGCTGCTGTTTCATGCATACTTTGCCTCAGGATGAACAGTCCATTTCATCCAGTTCATTTTAAGGTCTGGTTGCTCAGAGTCCCCTGCTTTGTGGCAGTGTTGCCAAATGATAAAACAGATCTTCATTTTCCATCCTCTGGATGCTGGTGGCATGAGAGCAGACTATTTTTGACGGTGGTGGCAGGGCAGGTTTAAAAGCATTAAATAGAGTAGTGGCCAAAAGTTTGGATCCCTTCCCGCTCTGCACCTTCTGCAGAATTATGTCCCCTCCATCAATACTGGATATAAGTCAGGAAAGAATTGGTTCATGGTGTTCTCATCTGGATGTACAAAAGATTGATGTACTGTAACTCCCATCACTGTTCATATGAGTTTCTATATGCACATAAATTCCCACGTGCCCACAGGCCTATTGGATTTGCTTATGGCCTTTGGGAGTCATTACATTTTTTACTTTGGACATTGGAGGAATATATCTGGGATGCAATTCTGGATTGAGATAGAGAATAATATATTTTTACATATGTTTATAAAACACGAACTGTGCCAT
>NW_009705350.1:17551-21035 GCF_000703405.1 Apaloderma vittatum
TGCTTACTATCTCATTGTAATCACAGCAGGCTTTTAAAGTATCATCAAAAAGAAGAGTCTAGATTATTAGAAGTACCTCTGGGTAATTACACTGTGGGCTTGTTTTTTGTTAAAATGGTGCTTTTCTGTTTTAAAAATGTGATTATTTTCTTAAAATATCTATACCACTTCTTAGGTCTGAGGATCTCGGAAGCGCAATGGCTTGGGAGAGATGATCAGGACCCGCTCAGGAAAATGATGCACACACAAGCACATCTGCACCGCCATGTAAAATAGCTGTGTGTATATGGTAATCAGGGAATTACCTGGAGCATACAATCATGTCAAGGCCAAATACCCCTCACCTCCCATGTCTCAGGCCTCCTCCCCCTAACCTGAATATTTCTGGACCAAGGAGTAAATCTCCAGAGGAGAGGTACAGGCTAACACAAGAAGGGAATTCCCCAAAGCCTGCCTCTCCCATTCAGAAGAAAAGGAGGAAGTGCTGTACACAAAGCTATTTCTCATTTTTTACTTTCCTGGAGAGATTTAATGTATGCTGCCAAAGCTACCAGGCTGGAGACAGGCTGTGGCGGGCCTTGCAGTCATATAATGTCTGAGGGAGATAGTTGGGCAAAGTCGCATCTCCTTTGTGGTTATGCCCGAAAATTGGAAGCAACTCCCGCGGATTCTTTACCATACGGAAATCAGTGCAGCTTGCGCTCTGCACCTCACTCGCAGGGTAAAGCTGCTGTGGACCGATGTTATCATCCTTCCTGAGTGCCTGTCTAATGCAAATTGGCTGCGTTTCAGCAATGGGTAACAACTCATTAATAAGCGATGGGAGCTGGGAGGCAGCGGTGCTTCCCGACGTTCGAACACTGCCGGCACCGCGCGGTCCCGCTGGCTGCCCGCACCGTATCTCCGGTTTGCAGCGGGTAGTCTTGGGAGAAGTGAGGGCTGGTCTGTGCGATGCAGATCCTGCACGACTTATGTCTGGATCAAAAGGAGGTTTAAAGATTTTTCCTGTAGCTATTGACCAACTGGAAGGAGATCCCCCAGGCCAGCGTGACTGCTCTGATATCTGGAATACAGGGGATTATTGGAGATTCAGCAAGAGATTTGAAGACATGCCGGTTGCACATCTCTCGTCTCCCTTCACAACACCTGGCAGATTTGTGACAATGCAGCACTTGCTACTTTTTAACTTGCTAACCTTGGCCAAAGAGCTATTTTAATTAGCAAACCCCTTCAGCTCGAGGGATTCTTTTCATCCATACAGAAGGAAGTTTAATTTCATCTTAGTGGAAATCAGCTATGCTTAGGAAGTAGGAGGTAAATTGTGCTCGTGCTCAGCCTCATCCCATGCCTTCAGGCGATAAGGCAGATTGCTCAGGGAGCTGGTGAGCCAGGCCCGCCAGCCTGGCCAGCTCTTCAACTCGCCTTATAGACACTCACAACCATGTGCCAGTATTTATTGCCTGCATCTTCGACTTTATGGAGAAGCCGCTGGTAAATGCTGACTCTCGGTGTCAGAGCGATGTTTGCTTGACCCCAGCTACTGGGGGGAATATAGCAGCCCCACTCATTGTCATAACTGAAAAACTGACTGTTTTCCAAGGTGCCTGCTGTAATTGTTACATATTCAACTGCTCCCAGATTTCTATCAAGTGGGATGACCAGTTCCCTGAGGCTCGCTTGAAAGTCTTGCATGACTTGGCCATGCTAACAGGGGAGGTTAACGGCAGAGACATGAACAGGAGCTGGCTGTTGTCTTTGAGCTTTGAATTCCAGACTTTGCACCCTCCTCCCATCCAGCAGGTCGCAGGGCATGCAGGGCCCTAAACGCCAGCTCCCTTGAGAAAAATAACATGAGCAGCTGGTATTGTGAGTGCCATATTTACACAGGCATGCTTTGAGAAGGAAAAAACCCCAACATATTGGACAGTGTCTTCCTTCTACCATGCCCCTCCATCTTTCCCTCCAGCCAGAACAGCCCCAGCGAGGTCCAGACTTTCCACGCGGCAAGAGAATTTGATCCAAGTGCTGTCGGATCAGCCACGCTCCCAGGTCAGCTGCCCCATCCTGGCTTGGCTTCTGTCTAGCCCCTTGGCTCCTTTCTGCATCGTTCCCCGGAGGGATTGTCATTGCTCCTCTCAGTCTCTGCAGCCTCTCCTCCCCAGTGAGAGGCTCTGCTCTTATCCCCTCTCCTGCTCGCTCTCTCCACCCATGCCCACTCTCCCCTGACTGACCTGGATTAGCTTTCGGAGTGGTCATACCTTAAAGCTGGGAGGCCCAGGAAGCTTTGTCTGTCCCTGAGCAGGGGAGGGGGTCCCCTGGCTGGGGTCTCATGTTGCTTGGCAACATATTTCTCTCTCTTCCGACAGTCATTTCCCCTCACAGCACCGGCTGATGCACACACGACAAATGACAGCAATATTGCAGCAGCAGTGGCTTCTGTCGCTGCTTGCTTGTTATTTACAGTTTTTGCAGTGAAAAGGATTTGTAAACATCTCTTCACATCCTTCCTTGGTGAAAATAGATATTCTTACGTGCTTTTGTGGCACGCCTGCATAATTAATGAGTGGTCACTGCATTTCAGTACACGTGATGTATGACATTATTGGCATCTTTTTTAAAGTGGTTGCAGGTTCTGCATCATTCTATTTTTCCAGGCCCAAATTGAGACATCCAAGGTATTATACTCAGAAGTGCAAAACTCCAATGTAAGAGAGTCCGGCTTAACTGCCTCAAATCATAGTTCTTGTTTTCAGGTACATAGTCAGTTAAAAATAATCTGCTCTGAATCGCTTTCTGTCCCTTTCAAAAGGACTTTAAGGCTAACAATAAGATTTCAAAATGAAAGTGTTTCCACGAACAGAGATGAAGCAGATGAAAAGATGGCTTTTCTTGATGTCTGAGGCTCCACCTTATCTGTTTGGCCCTTCCTCCTCCACACTAACCACTTCCAGCTTAGTCTTTCCGGTTTGCATTTGTGGATGTGCCAAAGAAGAAATGTAGCTTCACTTATCTGTCTGAAAAAGCACAGCAAGAAAGCCAGACCACATGTGTTTTCTGTTCTTAAAACGAAAAATCCTGCGGAGGGCCTTTCCTTACTTGATGGACTTTTGTCACTCAGGACAAATCTGGAAAGCTTTGTTTGTGCTGCTGGCTAGTCGTGTGCTGTCAGATCTTCTACGGAGCCTTGATTCAGCTCTAGGGAGGTTTTATTCCAGTAACTGCCTTAGCTTGTGACAAGATCTGCCAGGCAGGGAAGAACTTCGGTTTGCGTTGCAGGGGTGCTTTGCTGTGACAGATGCATCTGTACATCTGCCGTTGCCCTCTGCTGGGGTGTGCCAGAACTGCTGGCATCTGCCCTCTGCTGCCTCAGGAACCCTTTTAATTTCCGGAGTAGAAAGAAGCCTTTGCTTTAAGAAATTTACTTTCATTGACTTTAAGAAATTACCTGTAGCTGGCTGGAAAATAAAGTAGGTGGGTTTGTTCA
>NW_009705350.1:21080-37622 GCF_000703405.1 Apaloderma vittatum
CCACCTCACCTGCGGAGGAGCATAAAAGCCATCTCCAACGCACAACAGAATTTTAAAAATGTGGGGTTGGGTTGTCATGGCTTTTTCTCCTTCAGCTCTTCTTCTGTCTGACCAACTGACACATAGACACAGGGTTATTTTTCTAGTTTGCCCCTATCCTGTTTAGATCGTGTATTTAGTTATTGTTTGTGCATTTGTGATCTGTCGGAATTGAATGCAGAGATGGTTTCTGACCGCAGCTCTAAAGCATATTGCCTGCTCTGCGTCCGCTCACTTATCTTTATGCTGAGTAGAGACAAATGAAAGCTCTCAGATGGAGATGCTGAATCTGCTTTAAAATCCACTTTTCCCACAGCCGGGGTTATTAAGGACAGCTTTTTTGAAAGGATTTTTTAGAATGAAGACCGTTATAGAAATGAAGACCCAGTGCTAAGGCAGTACAACAAGAGAGGTTTACCTGCAAGGAGGGGGCAGCATGCGTTTCTATGGGGTTGCACAAGTGGAGAAGGAAGAGGACACAATGGCCCAGCTGTCTCTCAGAGAAAGAAAACAAACTCCAAATTGGGCTCACGTAGCCTAGATGGGCTGGTTGCTTAGGAGAGATTTCTCTGAAATCAAGCTGGGACAGAATCTGCAGCAATGACTCAGTGTCAGTCATTTTTATCCAGAATCTACAGTGACTATAGGATAAAAGTATATTGTTTAGGGGGGTTTTTTTGTTTGTTTGTTTTACCTTGCGAGACTTCTAATCACAGGCTGCTCCATAGTTAAACTGAGAGATCTGAAAGAGTTTCCCAGCTCCACCTACTCAGCAGTGGCTCTGCACCCCAGATTGAGTGCAATAGTTTACAAATCAGGAGTTTAGCAAAATCCTTTGGAGAATGCTTTGAAATTCTTGAATAAGCGTAGCACAGTTGGGGGTAGTTTTCAGCTGTCTTCAGTTCGCAAACCCCTCTGGGTCTTCTGGTGAAAAGAGAAGCGGGGAAGGAGTGTCAGCTCAAAGCAAAGCCTGGTAATGCTCACATGGAGGCTAGCAGGAGCTAAACCAAGTAACGGGGAAGTGCAATTAATGTGTATTTTAATCTGCCACCTTACCCTAGCCACTGTCTGGATCGGCTAACATCCTTGTGCTGCCTGAATTGCCTTTCTCAGCTCAGTGAGTGATAATATTGCAGAGTGTGGAAAACTGCTGATAAATTAGCAGAGTTTGAGAGTAAAAGCCATTCGAATTCCAGAATGGCCTTATTGCTCTTTGAACAACCCAAATGTTTCTCGATATAGTTCATTTAGCCAGCTCTGAAACAGAGAATGTAGAAATAGGTGGCATTGACTTGGGACGTTTATTTTTAGGTAAGGTTTTTTTGTTCCCTCTCTCAGCATAAGAACTACTTTCATCTTCTTCAGAGGCAGTTATAAATATCCTCCATTGAGATCCAGGGCCTCTGACATGAGCGTGTAGCACTCTGCCCGCCGCGCATGGCAATCACGTTTCTTTCCATTCCACAGCACGCTCGCACCCCTTTGACAGAAGCAGCCCCCTCGGCTCCTAAAATCCATTAGTTGTTTTCCTGAGGAGGAAGTGGGAAACTGCACATTATGTGTTGTATCGACATAAAATACAGCGTGTCCCATTTCTGCCTATCCCTAAGCAGACTTCCCTTCCTTGGATTTCACCAGCCTGATTCTCCTTTGTGTAAGCAATGGCACGTGCAAACCGCTTCTGTCCTTGCTCTCCTTTGCTTGCCAGTGCCTCAAGCAACGTGGCCCTTGCCCACAACACAAACACCGTGACTACTTCAGAGCAACGATATTTTATTTGTCAACATGGGTCGTAGAAAAGACCAGGAGAGAAAGAATCAGGAGTCTGTCAATGGTGAATTTACTCCCTGCTCTCAGAATTTGTCACAAACTCCAAACCTGTAACTCCCCTAACCTGTTTGATAACGTTCTCCTCTACAATCCTTGCTGTCCCCTTTGCAGGAAAAATGTTTTTTTCCTCGCTGCTTGCAAAGAAAATGTTGGAATTTCCCCACCTGCATTTCAGGAGTTGGTGCAGATGAATTTCATAAACGCTGAGGGGTTGGGGAAAGCAGGCAGTGTTGCCCTGAAGGAGGACCAAAAGGCAAGTTTCGGCCTGTTTTCTCTGACTGGTGCTTCCTTTAGGAAGCCTTGCTTGGGATATCTAAAAGGAAAATGAATAGAGCAATAAATAAAATGGTAGGGGAATGCCTACCTGCCAAAATCTGGAGCTGCAGGTAGGGCTTTAGCACTCAAACTATATTGATTTTTGAGTGCATCAACATACAGATTGTGCTTAGTTTCCCCGGTGGACAGAGCTGTGTGTGTGCTACCATACGTGGGCATGATTGTGCAAGCAGTGTTCTCTTATAAAATACCCATAACCTGAAATACGCACAGCATGGCCACGGGCAGAGAACATCAGAATGTACTTCCAGTTGTATTGTTTCAGTGTCATTCACAATTAATGCTAGTTCAAAAGTAGACAAAAGCATTTTAGATCATTTTGGAAATGTATCCCTTTTTTAATCTTCTAGGGGCATTATTGTGGGTTTATTTGCTAATCAAAATTTAATTGTTGGCATTTGCTAACTTACTATTATTTTCAGATTTTGGTTCTGTTTTGACCCGCCACTTTAAATCCCACATTTCCCCAAAGGGGACCAGAAAGAGGTCAGCTCTTTAATGAGCAAAAATATTAATATTCCAAGTATTTTTCTATTTTGAAATTGAAACACTAATTCTCCTTGGAGAAGAAATTTATTTTTATGTTGTTTAAAATGCAGAAGTTAAGTTTGAAAATAAATTAAAATTTAGCCTTTCTTCAAATAATTTTCCTGCTAAAAACACGCTGGTAAAAGTGTTTGTATCAGTGCAAAAACCAGGGATCCCAACAGATGCATTGCTTTATTTAATCCATGCTTTTTGTAATTTTGAGGCTGTTCTATTGTTTATATAAAAAATGTAAGGATGTAGTATTAGTGAGAAATTGTGTCTCTGCATATTATAAAAATTTGAGAATAAGGCAACTTATGCAGGATACAAAATGAGATGCATTTTGTTTCGAGGCATGTCCCGATATCAACACAACTCATGAATTCATGTCAGATGCCCTTTGTTTTAAACTTCATAGACAACTTGGAAGCATTCTCTATAAGGGCTTTAAGGCAGTTCCTCTTCTTTCCTCAGATCCAAACCAGTATCAGTGTGACAACTTCCAATATTCATTTTTTTGGAGACCACCTGGCTTTTGTAAATGGTATAGCATTTTTGGCAATGTATACATGCTACCTTTTGACTATGTCATATACTGGAAAGGTCCACACGTTGATTGTTGTACTTTCTGTAGTTGACAAGGCTTTACGTGTAAATCAGCAAATACATTAATACAACCCTTTGCCTTCCCTCGTTCACTTGACTGTCATAGTTGCCTGGCATATTGCAAAAATGAAGCGAAGTGAAAGCTGTAATAAAAAAGAATGCACATCTAAAGGAGAAACAAGGTATAATGCAAATTAAACCATTGCCTGATATAACCTGGAGTGTTATTATTGGGGTCTTGAGCTGATCATGCTTGAAAAACACGAGAACCCTTGCCTTAAACTTAAAGGCCTTTGACTGTTACACTGCAGTATTCGCTCTCTAATTGAAGTCAATGATCTCATAGCCTTGGGGATCTTACACGGGGCATAAATTTGCCACAGTCGTAGTTTGTAAATGAACATTGCTATTTTACGGTGATAAGAGACCGAGGCTGCCTGGCCTGCTCCCTCCCATTTAAAAGCAATGTGTTCATAATGCATAGAAAGCCTCACTGTTTGATGCTAATGGACGGTATCTCTTTCTGCTAAATGAAATATATTTGCCATTTTGGCACCAGAAAGTGAGTACTTTTCATGCTGTTTCCAGGCTCAGGTTGGTTTTACTCCCTCGCTAATCTGAAGAAGTGCCCTTCAGTCAAGTGGGGCAGCCTAAGAAAATCCCCTCCTGCTGTAAACCCCTGAGCCTGTATTTAACATAGAAATTAATTTCGTGAATCAGACTAAGAACTAGAAGGAAATTGCTGGAGCCTAGAAGAGCCCTTGTAGTCGCCACATGTGCTGTAGATGTGTTACAAGACAGCTGGACCTGGCTGGGGAGCCACAAGCTCCAAATTTGCCACCCAGCCCCTTGCTCAGCTCCTTCCAGGGGGAAGGTCACTGGGCATTTTGTTTGCCCATCTTGCACTTCGTCTGTTGAAATAATCCACTGCGCAGCAACTGGGGACCCGAGAGATCGCTTGCCAAGCATTGGCATTTTTTCAGTTGATGAGGGGTTGGTACCTTAGGAGCGAACCCTATGCCCTCATGACTTGGCTGCAGGGCAATCTCTGAAGCCCCATTTAGTCACGCTCCTTATTTGTGCCCTAGATCCACACAGAGCTGCAGGGGGACAAACACGGAGATGCCCCTTAGCCTGCAGCTCTGCATGGGGCAATCCCAGGGCCCCGTTCCCTGTTTGCTTGTGCCAGAGTGGTTTGTTTTGGATTGACAAGGGGGAGGTCTCAGTCCCACCGGCTTTGTTAATATTTGCTGGTTTAGCTGAAGGGATGGGGCCCTTGCTTTCTAAAAATCAGCTTGTCCTCCAATGCCCTCTGGTGACGGGAACTAATTAGATGCCACTGATAGCACCGAATGAAGTTGCAAAACACTAATGTAACGTTATTCCTATTAAATATTTTAGACTAATACTGAGATGTACAAACTGAAATCTACGTTCACTAGTTTGAATACAAACCTTTCTCTGTAATTGCCACAGCACTTCCTAGGAGCAGAAAAATAAGCGTGTTCTAGAGACACCGTAACTTAGGGAAGCTCCAAAGCTCATTAGGTTGATCCCTTAAACACTTTAGTCCTGATCCTTACTGCAGAGAAGTACACTTGCACGCGTGTGCATGTGTCTGCACAGCTGCAGAAATGCCTTGTGTCACCTCCACGCTTAATCTCTTGGGACGGAAAAGCGGTTTCCCCAAATGACTGTTAGGGAAACAGGTTGCTGAAATAACCACAACTGCCTGCACGTGCTGGTGGACAACTCCTGTCCTCTACCTACCAGGGCTAGTGTGAGTGAAGGCACGAAAAAGCCAGGAAGCACGAGGGAGGCTGAGGAGGCAAGATGGGTCACCTTACCCGCTATCTGAAAGGCTGTCCACCTCATAAATGCATAGAGGCTTCTCAAAACTAGCCTCAATGGACATGGCAACATGTGACAGCTTATCCACTAGCTCTTTTGTTCCTAGTCTGACTTTACTGTCAGGCCATTATGATAATAAGGAAACAGGTACTAACTCTAAAATACAGAGCAAACAGCTGGTGAATAATAACTAATATTTTTAAATTTAAAAAAGGCAAAAATATTGAAATAACATTCATAAAACAGGTCAGTTTTCCATTCTGTGAGCCTAGCGAGCTTCCAAGTTAATTGTCTCTCTTACTGCTGCAATCTTCATTCTTCAAAAATAAAAAACAAACCATAGATAAAACACAAGCTTTAAGAACAAAATGCTCCAAGACTTTGCTGCCATAGACAGAGTACTTACAGCTTCGTTATTTACCCATGATTAAAAGAGTTTCTAACTGGAAGTGCTGGCAGGGCTTTGATTACTGGGGGGGAAAGTAGGCCCGGGCATAATTTGATCAGCTACGTGGGCATGCAGATCTGCAGCCATTAGTAACTGCCTCCGGCAGCACCGAACATTCGTGCGCTGCATCTACAGCCTCTCCGCACCCAGCACTGGTCGGTTCTTACTCCTGTCCTTTCCTCTGCAGCAAACCAGCTGTGATCTCCACCCAAGACTGCCAAAGCCCACCCAGGGATGTGCTCCAGCCTGCGCTCTGTGGGACGCTGCAGTAGAGACGGCCGTGAGCCTGGGAACGGGTGGTAGCTGCTGGCTTTCAGCATCCGACTGAGGAGACCGAGAGCTTCAGAACTTCCTGGTTTATGTTAGCAGAAGGTCTTTCCCAGGATGGGTTATCGGAAGGAAGGATGGCCAGAACAAGCTAGGATGTGCATTGATTTATCCCCCCTGCACGGTCAGGGTTTGCAAGTCTCCCGTATTCGTGCAGTGGCCTTGCTAATGGCACACAGGACTCTCACCTCCACCCACCCACCCAGCTTCCTTCCTTGCCAGCAGAACCCTCTCCCTGCTCTGAGGGCTTCCAAGCCCGATGCTCTGCATTTTATACATGAAACAACCTTTTGCCATGGCCGTGTATCTGTCTAACAAAACCACCAGGGCGTTAGAAATAAAAGACAAGAGCTAGGCGTTTTATGAGCTTTTCTGAGGAAGGAGATCCATCTTGAAACTGAGCTGGGCATAAGCAGGGAGCGTGATATAAACCTGTGCAGATTACCTCACCCCCAGGCAACGGAAGTTAATCTTTTGGAAAAGATGGGTGCCTGTTCATTACAAGCAATTACCATCGGTCATAATCTTTCTTGGAAGTACACGGAGGATGACTCAGTTCATTTGATGAGTTATACCGCCAGTTTTCCCTGAAGCACTGGCTAGCAGAATTACCAAGGCTGGTCCTAAGCTTTCTGAACGGTAGGGAATATATCAGCGCGGCACTTGGCCTAGCTCGCGTTAACGAGGAACTAATGGAACGGGACAGACCAAGATAAAAGAGGCAGCAGGTAAAAACTCAGCAGAGGTATGCATCTCCCTGAGTGGGCTTCTGCCTGCCCCATCTTTCTGCACTCTTCAGATTTTTCAGATCTTTCTGCAATGCTTCAGATTTATATATAACTGAGGATTTCAATGCTTTACAAGCATTAATTTCACTTCGAAAGAGGTATGTGGATAGAATTTCCACATATCTGTGAGTCCTGTGAGGTACAGAGATAGTAAGAAGTCAGGCTTGCAGGAGGGTTAAGTGCAGAAGTACTTTTCAGAAGTACCTAGAAGTGGTTTGCTCCTGTGCAAGTGGAATTCAGTGACAGTAAGTAGACCTGAGACAGGGCAAAATGTTACGGAAAGCGTTGCCTGAAATGACTTGTAGTATGCTTCCTAGGAGGTCTGTCACACAGCCAAGCACAGATCCTTCATCAAAGGAGCATTTTGTCTACCCCCAGGTCCAGTAATATTGCCAACCTGGCATTTCAGAGGAAGAAAGGGATTCAACATCTAAATTTTTAATTGAGAGTTAACCCAAATTATGAGTTATTTGGAGCACTGTTTCTGTGCAAGTAGAAGTGTGGGTGTCCTTGCTAACTCTGAACAGAGGGCTTATTTTGATGGTTTTACTGCCTCCCTGTTCAAACTGCTCTGTCAGCACAAAATGGGTGCATAAAACATTCACTACAACACTGGCAGCACACATTTGGAAGCATCGCTATTAAGAAAAAAGTCGTGAGTGCTCTCAGCAATGTTTGAAAGCACGTGGCGCACGCAGCTCTTCCATGGCAAGTGGCTTGAATTTTCTGCCATTGCAGGGCATGGCCAACCTATCATTAACTGTGGGTTTGCACAATGTCAGAACAGCCCTGAGAATTTCAGAAGACTTGTGTATATTGAAGGAAAAAACTGCCAGGGAAAACTCTGCCCGAGACTGTCTGATGTGAAATTGTTGACTCAAAGACCTTACGAACCTCAGAGCATCAGCAACAGGAGGGCAGTACTGGTCCCCACTAACATATGGTGCCAAGTAAGTTTTATGCTGTTGAGGCAGGTTTTCAACAACAGCATGGAAAGCTCAAGTCACCACAAAGCACCATCCCACAGGACTGGCCTGCTGGTGACTAGAACACATCCAGCTTTTCACATGAGCTCTGTGTACACAGTTGAGGAATGCACAGATTCACGGCTGCATTTTGCCAACCCACCTATGGCACTTCTTACATACACGTTAGACTTTATCGTGCAGTTTAACATAGATTTGTAGACCAAAGATTAAATAAAAGCGTATGTGTTCTCTTCTTCTTCTGGCAACACCACTGTAAACGCTTGCCATGCCTCGAGAGATATCTGGAAGAAATTATTTTTGCTTTGTTAAGGTCTGGATAGCCTCTGTTTCAATGAACTGAAATGTGATTAGAGAGTGTCAGTTGCACTATACTAAAACTCACTTTATTTCTCTTGTTAGCCAGTCAGACTAGTTGCTGAAAAGAGTGGTCCTGTTGAAAATTAGTGAAAAGTGAGAGGCATATGTAAATATAGAAAGCTCAAGACAACACATCTGCATTCTGTGAAACCTGAACAGAATTAAATAGTGGCGCAACTGACTATACAACTTTTATCATTAACTGTCTCTAAAAAGAACAGGTTATAAAAACCTGATTTGCTGTCGATAGAGATGTTCAGATTTCATGCACACACAGTATGTTACTTCTATCAACAGAAAACACAAGTGCTAAGCATCCCCATCTGCTTGTCAGCTGAGGCAGATTATCAAAAATCACTGTGGTCGAGATAAGAACTTAAAAGAGCAGTATCCAGACGCATGTGCACAGGTACACATTAACCATGCCAGTTACTCATGCTGTGTGATGTCAGGTTGCCGTTCTGCTGCTTGCTGCTTTATCTGTTGGCAGTTATGATTCCTCAGCTCTCAGAGCCTGCGGTCCCGCGCCGTGGCCGTGCGCATACATGGCTTGCTGTGCGAACAAAACTGTCAACCAGATCTCAAGAGGGCAAGTGCTGTTTGGTGAACACGTTAACACAATGTAGCCAGACAAGATTTTGTCCTACCTCCTCAGGTCTTTACTGAGTTTGCCTTTATGCATTATGTATGTATCCTCAGGCAGAAGGAGTCTTTCTTCTCTTTCCTTTCCCCCACTGCCCTCTTAAATACCTGTGCCCTACCTTGTTTATTGTTACAACTGGTCCATGCAGGGAAGAGCATATCCGCTGCACTTAGAGACTTGAGGTCACTGCATCCTGAGGCCAAGCTTAGCAGAAACCAGAAGGACATCCAGTGCAAGAAGAGAGTTTGTCGATGCTGTAAGCTGAAGACTCAGCACCTGGAGCTGCTGTGATGGGACCTTCCAAGGAGCCTCAGAGTCCTCATTCTCACCAGGGGAGTTCCACACAGTTCCCAGAAGTGATGATTGGTACCAGTTATTGAATCATGTTTTAATGGAAAGCTACATGTTAACCCTGTACATCCTGCAGAGGGAACAGATTGCAAAACTGGAAGCAGACAGGAACCGATGTTGCTGTTAAAAAGTGTAGGAAAGTTTCTGATCAGAGCTCAGTCATGCCTTTCACAGTACACAAGTGCAGCATTATTTGGGTGGATCAGCCTGGCTTCTCAAGCTGACACAGCTGCTTAAGCAACTGAAAGCAAAGCCTCTGAGTAGCATGGGGGGTCAGAGCTTACAGAAGTGATACAAAATCACACAGCTGTGCACAGTGCACACACTAGCAAGGGCTTTGCAGAAGAACATGTCACTCACCATAGCTGCTTCTGAAAAGAGATACATGTAGCACACGTGACGTAGCTTTGAAAATCCTCACCCAGTGCTAAAAATTAATCCTCACTCTCAGACGGGCAAATAAATACTGGCAAGGGCTTTGTAGAGACAAACAAACAGCAAGATGTGAGAGTCCCTGTGGTGTTTTTTCCTTTGCCAGAGTGTTCTTCTGAAACTCTGGGATTCAACTTAAGCAAACCACACAGGGAGCTGTGCTGCGGCCCTGTCAGTACCTTAGGCTTTGGCTGAGCGACAGGTAGATGCTGTGCAGAAAAAGGGTCACCTGCAAAGCTGGAAGCTGGGAATAAACACACACACACACATGTATTTTCCTTCTTCTTTTAGCCTTCTGCTTTAAAAATGACTCATTTTTTAAAGGTGAATGAATGAGGGGATAGATAGATTGGCCTCTGGAAGATGTTTCACAGGAGTATATTTAACATTGTAGCACCCGAAAAGGCTAGGTAATCAGCTACAGCTTGTCAGCGTGCACACACACAGAAACGCTTGATATAGGCAGTCACGCTTGTAGGACTGAAGGAGCATGAGAGGTAAGTTTGTACGTCTTAAATCACTGCTAAATAGCTGAGAGTTGAGGAAAATAAGACAGCTTCAGCAGAAAATAGGTTTTTTGACATTTGTGAGATTTTTTTCCTACCAGGAAGAAGGCTCCAGAGGGGGAAATGAAGTAAGACTCCTGACCAGAGGAGTACTTTTCTGTAACCGTGTGTCCAAAACTTGTTTGCCATAAAACCTGTAAGCCAAGGTTGTGGGATGCGCGTGGTTATTTCTTAAGTGCCAGGCACTGACTTGGGTTGGTATAATATTTCCGTGCATTTAGCTCCCTGTTATTTTTTTAATTTTTTTTTTAAGAAATCTCAGTGCGCTCCTTAAGGTAATGGAGCCCAAACTCACCCACTGATATGCCATCCCGGTCTCTGCAGACACTCGATACCACACTCAGTGATGTGCACAAGAATACAGCCATCTTTCTAATCCCTAATCTCTCCAGCCACAAATGAGACTGGCAGTGGCCAGAAGGACTCGAGCCAGCTTTCACTGCTCAACTCTTCAGAGGCCTGCAAAGGCTGCGAGAGTGATCAGTCTTGCAAATGTCACCTCACTGGAAAACTAACGTAATGCTATTTTGGGAGAGAAAATATCAAACACCAAGCCCCTACTCAGTGGAATTTCATGAGAAACCACTATGTGGAGCCAGCCACTAATTATTTGGCTGATGAGGAAACCGGATTTGAACAGGCTTGTCATTCAAATTTCAGGTGCTTTTGCTCCCTCATTGCCTTTGGCTTTGCCTCTCTCAGAAGTCTAGACACAGGACAATTCGCTGCAATGTAAAACAAATGCATGAACCCATCGACGAACTTAGTAAAGTGATGCTGTGGAGACAGAAAGACACATGCCTTCCCTGTCTTTCAGAGAGAACACTCCACCAGGTTTCCTCTGTCTGGTGTATAGTTTCTTCCTGCACTTCCAACTACCTTATTCCTTGTCTTGGTTCAATCTAGTCTAAACCCCTGTGGCTGGTGAAAGAGTACTACAAGTTTCTCAGACTCGGAGGGAGAACAAAGTGTAGCTGGAATGTCATTATTGACGTGGTGCTGTGGTTTGTGTACATCATCTGGCAGATGCAGAGCCTCTTCAGGCACTCAGTTAGGACAGCATTTGATTTAGAAAACAGAATAGCTTCTAGATAATGCGTGTATTCAAAAGGCTAGGAAATATGATAAATTTCTTCCAAATGTTTAGGAAGGGGACAGAGAGAAATGCACACACCAAGGCAACCTTATCTATTACGCAAGACTTCCTCTACTGATGAGCCATAATGAGAATTTATGGACTAAAAGTACAAACTCAGCTTTGCACTGGAAACTTTCCTCACTGATTACTCCATTACTTAACACGAGCACTTCTCTGTGTTTCCGATACTGAGTTTAGAGGGTTTGTTACAGGCAGGCAAATGACTGGGATATAGCAAAACATAGGCACTTTTTGTTGGCAAGAAACTCAAGGAAAGAAGAATCTCAAGAGTAACTCATTTTTTTCCAGTAATGTAATATTTATCATCTGCCTTTTTCCTCCACTATCTCCAAGGACAAAGAGAACTTAAATACAAAAGAGAAAAAAAAATCTGCCTACCTCAGTAAACATCTCAGATGAATTTAGTATTTGATACCTGCAGCAAGATACCACAGAGAAAAGACACATATTGTCGATTCTAAGAGTCATAGGCCATCTGCTCAGGAGTGTCACTTAAACACAGTAATCTCTTGTAGAGAGAGGGGGAAATCTTCTGTCCGTACCGATGAGGAGCTAGGAAGAATGGCGTTTCGGTCTATGAGCAGTATGAGCACAGTCTCTACCCTGCAGTATATTCATCTATAGTGCAAGCCTTAAGCGTAGCTTGTGCCTGCTACGATATGTGCATTTGTGAGAAACAGCTCAACCCCCACTAACTTAGTGTTAGGGAAGTGTCTTGAAAATTGGGTATTCGGGATGATGCTTTGTCAGTCTTTCTGATCAAGTGAAACATTCCCAGAGAAATAATTCTATAGTCATTCAGGATAAGCAACTTGGACACAAACTTGTCTCTTCCATATCTGAGCGTGCTGCAATATTGCTAGGCTTCAGAGCTAAGCTTCTGCTTTTCCTTAGGCTCAGTGATTCTTTTCCCCTCTTGGATGCAAAAGAGAAGTCTTGGGAGTATATAAACTGAAAGAAAAACACCTTAAAGTCCCCTGTGACGTGACATGATACCAGGCTGTAGATGTGCTTTTGGCTGCCCAACTTCTCAGTCTGTATCCTGTGGGCAGAGCCCACCACCTGCAGCTGGAACCATTCAGTCTTCCCTACATCAGTCAGGCCTGGCTTGGGCTAGATAGAAGCAATCAGGTGTACTTTCATCCCAGTGGAAACCCTGGGTCTCCCTGGGTTTGGTAAGATACTTCCTGAACTATTCAGGCTCTGGGGTTTTAAAAGCCTACTTTTTGCAGCCTCATTTGGAGCAGCTCTGACCCTCCCACTGCAGAGAGACTGGGGATAACTTCTTTCCAGCCATCCAGTAAAACCCATCACCCCTACCGAGAGTTCACACCCTGATGGCCCCAAAAGCCTGACCATCCAGAGCAGCCCTGAATTTGGGAGCCTCCTACAAAAACTGGACACCAAACGGCTGCCTCTACATGTCCTGACATTGCAATTTTAGCAGATTCATAATATCAGAGCCCTCCAGCAGATATCTGGCCAGAAATATCAACCACAGCTGCTTTGTCTTGCTTGACAAAGGAGCAATGACAACCAACTTCAAGAGTAAGAATAAAATGAGAGTGGTTTGAATGTAAATTTAATTAATAAATTATGTCCATGCTTTGTTGTAGAGGCGCAAAAGTTTTCATGTGTTAGCAGAGCCATTTCTGTGTTACAAATGTCTGAAGGGACACAGCCCACCAACCATCAAAGAACAAGCCACTGTGCCTCAGTTCAAGCCTTCAAGTACTGTCCTTCAAAAAAACCAGATTATCTTGTAAACATATAGCATTACAGATTTAATAAGCAACAGCCTGGAGTGTCAAAAGGGTTATTTCTTATTTTAGCATTTCAAGTGGCTTTAGGGAAAAGTCATTCCCTTTCTGTCTTAATAAACCTTGCCCTACTTAGAGATGACAAAAAACCATTTGTTATGAGGCAGCAGGCTGTACCTGAGCTCTCCTTAGGTTGCATGAGGCAAAAAGAGCCACCAAGCAGAGCACACTGGTAGGCTGGGCCAGAATCTGCAGGGCTCAGGACTGAGGGGAGGCGAGAGAAGCAGAAGAAGAAGAGGAAGAGGGGGAGATTTGTAAAGGAAGGGGCAGGAAGGCAGACCGGAGGGGATGAGCTGAGATTTTAAATCCACAAAACCCACTTCCTTCTAAAATGCCCTTAGTGAGACCAAATCTCTGGATTCTTCTTGGTGCTCAAACACCCCTTTGCAAAACAGTCACTTCTCCTCGACCTACCATCTCCTTCCCATGGGTCCCCATGTCCTGATGCCACCAGCTCCTACATTAATTCCATGACCTTAGGAGCACAGCTAGGAGTCACTGTCATGCTTTTTGTTGTTTTAATTAGGAGGCTTATGAACTTACATTAAAAGAGAAAGTTACTGCTCTTCCAAACCAAAATGCAAAGGAAACAGATGAGCAGAGATGGCATGTCCAACCTCACCATGCTGCTCTGTGAGGTTTGCTGCTCTCCTTCACTGTCATGTGCTTGTTTCCAGAGGATCCTTACCACAGTCAGAATAGCGTAGGGAGATTTAGGCTTTTATTTTTGCCTCCCAGAGGCTGGCATTAAATAATAGGTAAGGCAAGGGATTGCATAAACAATAATAAGATTAGGCTGTTGGATTCCAAGTTAACACTGAAGGAGGGCAAGGCAGCATCAGGTCCCATCTTAGAAGAAAATAAAAGAGACAACCAGTTCCTAGCAGCTGGAACAAACCTGAACAGCTCTTAATGATGTGAAGACATCCTGCAAGTCCCAACATGTCTGCTCGGCTGTTTAGACAGTTAAGCAAGCTGAATACCAGCCTAGAGGTGCCTCCGCAGTCTGCCAAAACAAGTTGAAGAAGCCTGAACTGATCACATCCCTGAACACTGTAGCCTACCAAGCATTTGCTTGGGATTGCTGCTGTGGTGAGTGCATTGGCTGAACCAAAGTGTTCATAGGCGATTGCCACTTGTTTTCTGATCCACAGGGGACACCTGGGAATAGCTCAGCGGATGGAAGGGCTCTCATGCAGCAGCCAGGCTGCAGATAATGGGTGCGAGTGGAATTTTTCCTAGCTAGATGTTAAATTTCCCTACTTCGTCATATCCACCATGAAATGCTCAAACAGTGTGTTTACCAGAATTTTGATGTAGTGTGGCTGTACTATTCTTACAGCTGTATTTGAAGTTAGATAAAATTATGCTTTGAAGATGTGAAACGACGAGTAAGGCTAAGAACTCTTGACAACAATCCAGTACTTGATATTTACCAGATGCTTTAATAATTTCTGCCCCAGTCTTTTAGTTTTTCTATGGTAGAAATTATAACATGTCTAGTGCCACTGGTGTGCGGCAAAAATAAGTGAATTAAATGTATGAGGAAGCTGGGTACCATGGAGGGAGAAGAGCAGAAGCTCTCTTAAGTATCACCCCTGTATGAAGTGGAGGGTACTAAACAGACTAAGGAACACCGGAGGCTGAACATGGAATGAACAGGGCAAAAGGCACCACTGTAATCGTACAACAAGTCACTGGCCCTCTGGAAAAAGAGGATGTGGTTATGCAGTTAAAGGCAGGAGAACAGCTTCTATGTAGCGCAGGGCACATCGCAGTTGGAGTGGTTCTTCTTGTATTTGGAGAACTTGTAACCTTAGCATTTTTACCGTGTGATTTTGGGCTAAAGGTAGGGGGAAGAGGTTGTGCTTTTAGTGCAAATGCTGCTGTCCTACACCCTGCTGGACTTCTGGAGGTAACCACCCACCGCACTACCATGTTTAAAGGTCCTGTTGAACCACACTTTCTTATTGTGTGTGTAGATCACAGCAGCACCTGTTTCCTTGCTTTCTGTTGTACTTCCTGAACACTTGTTATCTCAGTAAAAAGGGCACCTACCTCATCATCTTCCAGCTCAAGCCCCATAGCATTGTTTCCTTTTTGCTCACGCAGTATATTAGTAGTTTAAGCACATCACCTTTGAAAACTCCAACACTATGTATATACCCTGTATCAATTAATCCCTTCAGAGACTCACAGCTAGTGAAACACATGCACTGTACGGGGGTTCTTAGTGGGCCCAAGCACAATATTACTGTTCTTGAGCACAATAAACCTGCAGATTTAACTAAAACAATGACTATGCCTTGTTTTCAGGCCTCAGTTTCCTTCTCACTGGGTTGAGATCAGAATTGTTTTGAGTATATGGGCTTTAAACCATAAAATCTTCTCTCCTGAACAGCAAAACTGGCTGTCCTTTACTTAAAATAACCACCTGTGATACAGAAGCAAACCCTTCTGTTCTGCTCAAGCTTTCTGTACATCTCAAATCCTCCACAAAGCCCCCTGAGATTAATACAAGTTCTCACGTCAATTAGGTCAAATACTAACCTCATTATTCTCCTGTTTAAAGATTTCTAAACTCTCTTTCTGCAGACACATCTATTTATTTAGTTTCACTAGGCTGTAGCTGTCCTGTTTTCCTGGTGCGATGTCCCCCCTGACTCCAGCAGCAATGCTGACAGCGCGTGGCTGACTCAGCATAGACTCAGCTGAGTCCTTCGGGTGGGAAGGGACCCCAGGAGGTCTCTACTCCAACCTGGAGCTTGTGGCAGGGTCAGCTCAGAGGTCAGACCAGGCTTCTGGGGGCTTTATTTCATTGGTCTTTAAAAGGGTGGAGGCTGCACAACCTCTCTGGGCAGCCTGCTGCACTGCTCGGCTGCCCTCGTGAGGAGTAAGATTCTGCTTCTGTCACATTTGAACTTCTCTTGTTTTCAGCAATACCCGTCACCTCTCATCCTCCCACCGCTGTGAAGGGCCTGTTTCCTCAGTAGCGCTGTTCTAAGTGCCATCAGGCTGCCTCTGGGTGCCCCCAAAGCCATCTCCTCTCCAGGCTGAGCAAGCTCTGTTCGCTCAGCCTCACCTCACGGAGCACGTGCTGCAGCCCCCGACTGTCTGGGTCATCTCCCGTAGGACGAAGGAGACACCTTCTGCGCTCCCAAGACAGCTGTGTGGAAGACCTAGAAACACTCTGACTCTCCGTTAAGGTGACTCGCAGAATCGTTTAGGCTGGAAAAGACCTTGAGGGGCATCGAGTCCAACTGTTAAAGCTGTGTGTGGCGGAAGGATGATGTGCACTGAGGCCCGTGGCGCTAAGAGCACCGTCCTCACAAACTGCACCCGCTGCTGGGGGCTGTCACCCTTCCCACAAAACCGCAACCCGAGAGCCTGTGTGCTTTGGTGGCTAAATCCCTCAACGTCAAGCGCAACGCGTTAAAAGCAGTTCTTGGTGCGTGAGGAGGGAGAAGGGGTG
>NW_009705350.1:37645-37926 GCF_000703405.1 Apaloderma vittatum
GGGTGCCTGATGAGCCCAGCTGGGCCGGGGCTGCAGCCCGAGGGTGCTGTGCGGGCCCTGGGCAGGACAGAGCGCCCAGGCTGGGCCGGGGCCCAGTCAGGATTTTCCCACCCTTTTGTGTCATGTCAGGAACACTCTTCTGCAGGAATTTAACGATTTGCCAGAAATCTAACAATTCACTTGAGCATGGTGCATACGGCCCTCACTGCGGGCCTCGCACGGTATAGGCGCCTGACACCAGCCCTAAACAAACCCCTGACACCAGCCCTAATCAATCCCCT
>NW_009705351.1:0-850 GCF_000703405.1 Apaloderma vittatum
TTGGACTATGACCACTACAGTTTAGTCTGCAAACACCTTGGAGAGTTCTGAGACATCTCCAAAGATGAGCTTTAGAAGCCTCAAGCACATGGCCAGTACATAGAGGCTGAGGGCCCTGGACTCGGTGCTGTGGAGGCCAAGGAGAGTGTAGGAGCAGCCTGAGAAAGAAATTTCAACAGAGGGGAAGAGCTGTGAGGCAACACATCACCCAGCAGGAGTCTGGATGTGCCCAAGGCTTTGTGTTTCAAGGTGCAACCAGGCAGGACAGAGAAACACTGCCAGATGGGGCAGCCAGGTGGATGACTACAGTCTTTGGGGAAAGAGGCACAGGAGATGTGACACTGTAGGTCAGCCTGAGGTGGAGACGACAGAGGGATGTGGAAAAGCTGAAAGCCCTCTGACAGAATCAACCTCTTCCTGACTTGTTTATGGCTGTTGTCTACCACTGATGCCTGAGGAGACAACTGATCCTTCCAGCACTAGGGCCTCATTGCCTCCTTGTCCAAATTTAGGAGATAGGAGGTGTCAGACCACAGCCCTGCCCTTGGCCCTGCACATCTCCACACCCAGGAAGAGCCTTGAGGAATCCGAGAGGGACAGGATCCACCTTCTCAGGAGCTGGGTGTGAGGGCTTGACCCTTTGAATTCATGAAACACATCCAGGGTTATTCAGTATCACAGGACCTCCACTTTGATTTTCCTGACCTGTCATCTCTGCATCCAGTTTTCTGCTCTAACTGGACGCTGGGCATGCTTTCTCAGTAGAGCTGAGCCCCCGGCTGCGATGGGCTTTGGAAGCAGCGACAGGGAGGAGAGCTGAGAACAGACTAGAAGCTCCTGGCAGGGACAG
>NW_009705351.1:993-1406 GCF_000703405.1 Apaloderma vittatum
TGACCACTGCGCTGCTCCTGTCTGCCTTGAGCCACAGAGAGCTCTCCTGTCGCAAAATTCTTCACATTTTCACTCATGCTCCCTATAATAACACTCAGTGAAAGTGATGGTAACAAAATTGAAAACACAGATAAAATTGTTATAAAAATATGCTAAACCTCTGCACACCTAATGTTCTTCCACATCATGACTACAAGTACCAAACTGTTTCATTAAAGGGGAATTACACCTGACATCCACTGGGAATCCTGGAGATGTCACAAATGAACTCTATGAACTCCCTGCAGAGAGCAAAGCTGACTCCTCAGCAGCACAAGGGCAGAGGTCCTGCTCCTCACAACACACTCAGTCAGTAAAAAGAGAGAAAGGAAATGCATTTTAACCTCTACGAAAAATGGACTGGCTTTGCTCAC
>NW_009705352.1:0-10493 GCF_000703405.1 Apaloderma vittatum
GTGACAACAGGAGTCCTGCGAAGATCCAAGAGGGAGCAATTTGTCCAATTTGCACTGTTGGACGTCGCACACCTTCGATGTGGTGAAGGGAATTGCCAGAGCGCAGGGCAGAGAGCACAGAAATCTGTCCCAGCTGGCTTGTTGGGCAAGCCTGACGTTTTGTCAAGGACTTTGCCCACCTCCTGCTGAGCTTTGGGATGCAGATCTCGAAGCTGATAGAGATCCTCAAAGCTGGCAGCTCTATTTAGCTGGAGCTCTGTTTCAGAGCTGCACTTCAAAACCTCGTGGAGAATATGTGCCCGCAGGGGGGACTGTAATTGCCATGTATTTTGACCATAATGATATGGGGGAAAGAACAGGGGCAGCTGTAAGGAATAAATGAGATGTTATGTCTGATGACTCCCAGATCTTTATCCTGGGTGTTAGGTCTGCTGTGGAAGGCAGGAGGGGAGAGAGTGGGAGCCTGGAGCTCCTCAGCTGTGTCTGTGCCTTTTTTCTCTTTTTTTTTTAAATCCTAGCTTAGTGATGGGATGCTTGTTAGAAAGCAGGAATCAAAAAGGAAGACCTAGGCCAAGCAGAACTGCGCTGAACTCGGTGCCCTTGCACCAAAAGATAATTTACCTCCCAGTGCTGGAGGGCTGGGCAAATGCTCCCCGTGGAAGGGAAACAATTTGCTCAATCTCCTCTCTGCCCTTTGGTTTTTTTGTTGTTTTTTTTCCTTGAGGGAAGAGGGCAGACCCTAATGAAGACAAGATCATTGTCACAAAAGGTGAGTCATGCGGAGTTGTTTTCAAAAACTCTGATTACCTCTATAAAACCAGAGCAAAAGAGGAAGTTTAAGGTGACTGAGCTTTGGGTTTAGCTTCTGCTGTAGCTCCGACAAGCCCGTGGGCAATTGCCCGTCCTGCTGTACACGACTGAGCGGCACAGCCTGCTCCGACACCTGCCGAAGTGAGAGTGTCGGGGAGGGAGGGAGCTCTTCTTCCTTGGATTCAGCAGCTGGAAAAGGGATGGTGTCCCATCCTCGTCCTGCCTTGGGGCTGTGGCCACCACCTTCGGGAAAGGAGCAGTCTCGGTCTGCATGTGGGCAGCAGGGTGGGAGGTTTGCCTTGAGACACGGAGGTACCTCTGGGGCAAAGCAAAAATACTAAGTAATTTTTTGACGGATGTTAATTTTCCTTCTGATTTCGTGCTGTCTGAACTGTTTTGTCAAATGCAGACGGTTCTCCCTACCTCTCCATCACCGACTCTCATGTTTTGATGGCTCTTGTCACAATATAGCATGGTAAGACGATCTTGGTTATTTTCTCTTTCCTTCCCCCCCATCTCCACCCCTTTCAGAAGTCTCATTTACTTTCTGCAGCTGTCCTGACTCTCTTTCCCCTATCATTACTGGGAAGCAACGTGGCAATTAGAGTTGGCCACCCCCTGGGAGGAGGTGTGCTCCACTGGCTTTTCAAGAGTTTGCAGTCCTCGTCTCCAAAGCTTTCCTGCTTTCTCTGTGCCGTGGATTTTTGCGTTGTGCCGTTCCAAGTGCAGTCACATCTGTACGGATAGAAAAACATCTCGATCGTGGCTTGGTTTCACAAAACCTTTTGATTATTTTCAGCTTCCCCAGGCTTTGCCTTGTCCCCTGGTCGGACTCTGGAGCTCTTCTTGCTGTAGGCCAAGTGGCTGTTTGTGGAAATGAAGCTGGTGAGAGGCACCAGGGGTTGCGCTAATAAGGGAGGAAGGTTTTCTGGTCTAACTGATCTTGCTAGAGCTGCTTTCATTACCGTTTCACAAGACCAGCCTAATGCAGGGGTTGAATTGGAGCTGGAGATTTCCTGTAGATACCCAAAGGGTGGAAGTTTCTAGAGCCAATGCTTAATCCTATGGGAAACCTTAATGCTGTTTCTTTTGGTAACTTGCAGGAGGTGCTTTGGTTTGGGTTTTTTTTACAAGGTGGTATAAGGCAATTCCATGCAGCTGGAAGCTGGAGGCAAGGCTTTGAAGATCTCTCCTCCAGTGATAGCTGTCTCACTGCTGCAGTGCTTGGTTTTATTTTGCCTCGCAACAACTGAACAAGATAATGTTCCTTTCATTTCTTTTCCTCTGAGGTGGGAGAACTCTTGGAAGACTCCTGATAGAGTTAAGGAATATTTTTTTTTTTCCTTGAAATGGGCTGAGTGCAGCTTCCTGAAAGCTGGGATTTGGAAGACTGGGAGCTGAGAGTATTCCTGATGGCAGGTTCTGGAGGGAGATGCTGGATGTCACAGTGGGCTCACCTTTTTTTCTCTGTTTTTTGAGGGTGCTGTATTCTATCTACCACCTGCTAATAAGCTGTTTTCTGTTGGTGGGGCTGGTGGCCCATGGGTCTGCATTCTCAGAGATGAGCATCCCTTGCTAAGGGCTTCGCTGCAGAGAGCTTTGTTGTTTTTTGACAGCGTTTGACGTTTCCCAGCCACTGCTGAAATCTGCCAGTTGATGATACTTAACACTCTCCACTAAAAGAGCCTTCCAGCAGTGGTGCCCATGAACTTTAGCTTTTCCCCTCCAAGAATTGTTGTTACTGAAAGGTTCTGTGTTTTTGTCACTTGCCAAATGCTTCCAGTGAATCTTTATTTTTGTTGCCTTAGGCTTTTGCATGTTGCCTTTAATTAGGATGTGTGCTTTTCTGGCTGGGGGCTGATGGACAGCTCTGGTGACCAAATCCAGAGCAAAATCAGGGAGTTTGCTGTATTACTTGGAATTGAAGGAGCAATCCTTTAGCCTCGGTGTCTTTGGATGCATCTTTTGGGAGAGAGAGAGAGAGATACCAGGTCTCAAAATCCAGCAGTTAATGCTAGCTAATTAATTGTTCTGTTTCCTTCCTGCTTCTCACCTTTCGTTTGCAGGGACAAAGTAGTGCTGTGTGATGCACAGAGGTTCAGGACAGGGTTACCTGTTCCTGCAGGGCAGGAGCTGCTGTTTCAGCTCAGCGTTTTAAGCAGGTGTCACATGCGAGATGGAGCTGAATGAATCATCCCTCCTTCTTGCAAGTGCTGGTGGTAAGGATGGATGAGCAGTTCCTTCACAGTCACTTAAACACTGGAGGAGATTGGATATGTATATTTAAAATTGCTTTAGCATCCTGGGGTCTTGAGGGTTAAAATACCTCTGGCAACTTGGATCAATACAGAGGAATTTAAAAGTGCTCTAGATTAAGCAGGCAAATGAGTTAAACTGCATTTAGGCAATTCCCTGGCTGTGAATAATTCAGTCAACCCTGTGCTGAAGACATCTGGGGCTTGTCTGGTGTGTTGGTGTTGCTCTAGCAAGCTGTATTCTGTCAAGGTACAGGATAACCTTTAAAATACAGCAAGCTAAATCTCTTAATTCCTTGATGGGAATGCAACACGCAGAGTTTTTTGTCTAGATTGCATCCATGCTGTTGTTGACTTCAGGAACCCAGTGCTTCCAGCGTTGCATCTTCCTCTCGGATCTTCCCCATGTCCTGGGCAGATCTTCCTTTCAGGTTTTGGATCTGTTTGCTGAGCTGTGTGCTCGGTTATCAAATCTTGAGATGGACTTTTGGTTTTGCACTGTGCTATTGCAGTGGTTTGTGTAAGTCGCACGTGGGCAAATCCTAAATGCAGGTGTGTGGAGGTGACAGGTCCTTTTTATTTTGCCCTGACTCCAGGAACGATCACCTTCAGTCTTTTAGATTTGGATGGAAAAGAATGATGCAAAGCAGTTCCTTACTTTTAAGGGATCAGTGAAGAATGATTTTGCTCTGTTCCCTTGATTAAAATGCTCTGCAGCTGTATGAATAGGCAAGCAGCAGCTCTGGTTTTGCCTTGATTTTTTGCAGTGAATGCTCGTATTTAATCTGCTGGGCTATTATAAGCAATCTACCTGCAAGCAAGAAAGTTGTGAGAGGCTGAGCTGAGGTTTCCAGGTTCCTAATCAGAGGAAAGGCTGTCCCAGCCAAATTGGAGTTAGGCTCCTGATTGCATCCTGAGAGAAAAGCTTATTCATCCAGTGGAGGAGAAAAAAAATAGAGCTGCTGTTTTATTGAGTGTTTGGCTTGTATTAGCTGAGCACATCTTGGTGCTCAGTATGTGTTACGGTTCTTCTTTTCTGAGCCTGTGAGCTGTGCTCCATTATGGCTGGCCTGGCTTTGAGGAGAGTTCCCTGCTTTTGAGACTTCTCCTCCCATGTGGGGCTTGAGTGCTTCAGGAGCCCTCTTCTTTTCCTTTTAGCACGTGCTCTATCAGGTCGGTTGGGACCCTGACCTCTCTTTACTATTTTCTGGCTGAAACAATTCGGATTTGTATAAGCAAACTGGGATGTTCAACTCCACCCTCCTGGTCTATCAGCTGAATACAAACCCAGCAAGTGGAACAGGCACCAGCACTTCACAATTAACTCTCTCTTACTGCTGCAGGGAGCTCTGAGTGGCTTTGGGAGACCAGACCTTAGCGTGACTGAGACTGGAGCATGCTATTTCTGCGTTACTGCTCCAAAGATCACCTTCAGTTTTTCCACAAATAAGAAGTGCAAAGAGATGTAGCACAACGTACCAGAAAATCCAAACTCTTCGTCCTGACTTGATTACAAGAGCCGGTTCAAAAAATCTCTGACAGTCTGACCCTTTCTTTTCTCACTGGCACAAGTCTAGAGGCCTGTGTCTTCATGAAATTCTTGGTGCCAGGGCAGACATTAGCACTTGAGATAGTCGGAGCAAATACAAGTCTGCTCCAGTTTGTTGCCCTCACTCATAGTTAAAGCTGTTCACCCTGCAGTGGCAACAGGGCTGAACTAAATACCCTTCTCTGCCCCCCTGGCAGGACCCCACGTGCAGAGAAATATACTGGTGTTTATGCAGTGGTTTTGAGGATTTGGTGCTGCAAGAGACCATGAAGAAAAGGTAGGTAGCTCGATGCATTTGTGAGAGCAAAGATAAAAGCTGTTAAAGGTTGCTTTTATTTCCATGGGCTTATTAGTTTGTTGCACACCTTCCAGCAGTTGCGTGTGCAAGGCAGATAACCTCAGTTATCTGCTGTGCGCTGGCTTCCCTCTTTGGTGTGAAGGAGCTGGCATTTTGGACTCGGGCAATAATTCAAGAGGTGACTGCTTAAAAAAAAGGAAAAAAAGAAAAAAAAGGCCCCAAACAGAGGACTTTGTTCTTTTCAAGAACCCAAGGACTTTGAAGGTGTATGCTGAGGTTAACTTCCAGAACAAGGGCTTCAGGTGCACCACACTTCATACAGAGCCTGTGCTGTAGTGGAGGACAAACGTGTGTTTGTTAAACCTTTACCTGCCTTTAAAGTTCTGTGATGCAGAGCGGTGAGGAACATCTGTCCTGGGCGATATTTAACCTTGTCGGATGCATCTCTGTATTTTAGCTTTGAAATTGTCAGTTTTGTTTGGAGGGTTTGGACCAGAGCGATCCAAAGTCTCCTCCACCTAAATTTTTCTAGGGTTCTGCGCCTGATCCTGTTGATGACCTGTGCAGCATGCTTTGAGGAGTCAAAGGAAATAATTAAAAAAAATTACAAACCACCTAGAAAAGCAGCAGTATTCCTGTCGGCTGCAAGCTCTGCTGTGGAGCAGATGCTAGCTGCCTTTTCTCTCCTAGATGAATTAATTTTACTGGAAAGGCAACTGCTGTTGCCGCCAAGTTGCCAGATGGACCTGTACGTGGGCTTGGGGCGAGTGGGAATGGCGAGGGGGCGGTTTGGGAAGGCTGGGACCCCACGCTGGCCGTGGCTTCTGCCCTGCCGGGGGTCCCAGCAGGGCTTTGGGAGGTGCTGGGGAGTTCCTTGTGTTGCTTCTCCCTTCCAGAGCAGCTGTTTTGGGCTTATGTGCATTCTGACCTTAGTGACAGAGGCTTTCTTGTCAGGCGTGCATCCCCATGAGAGGCTGCACTTGCTACCTGACTTCTGTTTTTTCATGCCAGGTGTTTCTAGGCATTGAGATTTTGCCTTGGGCTCGAATGGACAGTTAAGTCAAGGAGGACAAGCGTGGGATTAGTTCCCAGGGAGACTGGATGTGTGCAAGAGCTGTGTGCTCTCCTTGCTTTTGCTGGAGACAAACAAGTTTCTGGGCTAATGATAGGTGTTTCTAAAGGGTTACGTGCCTCCAGAGCTCTCTGCAAATGTCAGCCAGTTTGTCTCTTGAAGGAGAAATCCTCCTCTCTGGAGCGAATGCTCCTCCCCGACTGTTTTTCAGCTCATTTTGCCAGTGAGACTGGTTAAAAAAAAACCCAAACAATGCTGTCTTTCTGTGCAGGGACTTGTGAATTGCACAGAGATCCAGCCCAGCAAGCTTGAAAGCATGGAGTGGGTTGGTCTCACTTCCCCAGGGTCCTCTCTGGAGTTCAGGGCAGGGAGGGACCAGTGTGGCCAACGAGGCAAAAAAGCTTTCCGAGCTGTGGAGAGGGGGTGAAGCGAAGCCCAGGGACCGAAGCTGCTTTATCCAACTCGAATGTCCTGTCTGAAGGGAGGTTTGTGGTCTAAGCTGCTGCTCTGCCTGGTGAGGGAGGGCTCGCAAACCAAGCGAGGAGGGAGCTGTGTTCTCTGAACAGCTGGAGCCTTCCAGAGGCAGCTTGCAAAGCTTTTCTTTTGCTCGTGGAGGAGCGGTGTTATTTGCAAGCTGGCTTTCTGACCGGTCTCATTGCTGGGCTAATTACCCAGATCTGCTCCATAAGGAGATTCATCAGTTCCCCTTGCAGCCCAGCTACTCCATGTGAAGGTTTGATGTAGCTAGCTCGGTTAATCCCAGATGTATCTTTAATGAGCTACCATTTGCAAAAGGAGTTCTTGGTGCTGGTGAGACCAGCCAGGGGGAAAAAAAAAAAGTTTTTAAACAGGTTTGGAAAATTCTGCCTTCTTGTCTTAGGAGAGTTAAACCGAAGCCATCTTTCTGTATTCAGCCCAGCAAGTTATTGTGAAGCTGTCTTGGAGAAATTAGCATCCAGTTCCTAATGAAAAAGGTGGAAGCAGCAGCCAGGTAGAGTTAAAAGAAGGTATGTACCTCGAGGCTGCACTAAAGAGAAACTAGATACTTGTTTTTCTGGAGCGAAAACCTCTAGAAGGTCTGGTTGCCTGGGCACAACTTTACTTGTCCTGTTCTAATTTTCTGTAAAGGATGTGGAGGGCTGACGGCACCGGCTTTGGATGTTCAGTGCCCTTCTGTTTGTCCCCTCAAAGTTTTTGGGTGGGTGACCAAGGCAGGAGGTGGGCAGCTGCAACCACACAGCAGATGTGCTGAGCGCCCAACTCACAGCAAGTGTGAGGGCAAGACCCTGCTGGTCTGCAGTTGCTGGAGAAAAGCTGATGCATAATAAAATTAGACCTTATTTTTTCTGGGCAAAATTATCTGAATTGCAGTTTTATCCACAAAGCTAAGATGCCTTTTTTTTCCCTCTGCCTCGCAGGACTACTGCAGGTGTTGATCTAGCCCAGTGCTCTGCAAGGATACGGGTAAGACGGGGCTTGTCAGTAATACCTTTTGCTCCCATCCCGTTAGTCTAGTAAAAGATACCATTTCCTACTATGAAAGGTTATTCGATAGAGCTCTGGGCTTCTCAGGTGTGAGAGGAAGGCTAATTAAAGAGAGAGAGGGTAGGTAAACCTCTCCATTGCATTCACCGCGCTGTGGATATGAGTTGTTTGCTTAACCCTCATGGCTTTGCCTTTTCCCAAATAAACGTGGCTGGCCTTGCCTTGCAGGTAGGAAAGTCGAGCCCCTGTGAGATCTTGTGTGCTGAGACTCTGCTTCTGGGATTTTGCTGCTTCTGGGAGGCAGAAGCATGCTGGAGAAGCTGCTTTTTCAGCCAGCACGTCACTTGTCACTGTTTGCAGGGACAGGAGGATTCCCAGATGTGGCACAAGCCTCACGTGTTGTCTTTCCTGACTGCGTATGAGTTCCTTCCTGATCAAAGGACTCTTATTTACCAAGATTTCTTCTGCTCCTGCTGTACATTGCCCACCTGAAGTCTTCCTTGTCTCCTGCTGGCCTTGTCCTTCCAAGAGCAGCCAGTTGTGCGCCTGCCGCAGTGGGGAGAGGGATGGAGCCGGATGGGGTCAGTGGTTGGCAGCTGACAGCTCCTTTTTATGTTTCCATCTGTTCCCTCTCTTCCCTTTTAATGAGATCAGGTGCCAGAGTGCACTGGGAAGACTTTTTCAATGTGAGAGGAAGTCACGAATGGGGTACTCGGGTCCTTGCTTTCATCCTTGGCAGAGAGAGGCTGCTCAGATCAAACCTGCACCCTCTTGAGCTGTGCCTGTAACAGACCTGATAATGGGACACAAACTCTGACGGCTCGGGGCAACTCAGAGTCCTGAAACTCACGAGGTGCTTCTGCTGATGGTCACAAAGATGTGCGTGCCTATTCTTATTTTAATCCTTTTTTTTTTCCCCCCCGATGTGGCTACTGTCTTGTCTTCTAAAATCCCAACTGTTTTAAATGTCGTCAGGGGCTTTAATGCCTTTGGTGCTTCCTGCACAGTCCTATCAGCTTTTCAGGTCAGCCACTCTTAATTTCATGAGTGGTTCTGATTCTGCTTTGTGTCTTGAAGGGTTTTCCCCTCTGCTTTTGAGGCCGTGTATTTATTACAAAGCTGGTCTTTCAAGGAGAACCTGCAAGAGATGTTCAGGGCTGATTTTGTTGCTGACTCTTTGATTCATGGTAGTTCTTGTTTCCCCTCTGCTTTTGAGGCTGTGTATTTATTACAAAGCTGGTCTTTCTCTCAAGGAGAACCTGCAAGAGATGTTCAGGGCTGATTTTGTTGCTGACTCTTTGATTCATGGTAGTTCTTGGGATGTGAGGAGGATGGAAAGAGGTTCAGAGGAAGAACCTGAGGAGCTTGTTTAATGATTCCCACTTGGACAATCTTGATGTGGAAAATTAAAATGTACCTCTGCCCCCTCTGTCAAAATGTCATGTGCTGGGAGTCAATGTGGAGACCTTGATCACATAAAAGCTGTGAAGTCTTGACAGTACCTGCGTGGCAGAGACTCTCTTAAGGGATGCACTAGGTGCCCTGTTGAAAAGTCAAAGCCCAAGATGGCCTCTCCATGGCTGGTCTTTGATAAAATCCCCTTTTTGGCAAAAGACTTTTGGTGACAAATGCAGTGAAAAGATTTGGGCCTGCAAAAGGCAATTCAGTAAGTCCGCTCTTAACCAAACCAGCAGTTGCTTTAGGATTTTGCCTGTGTTCAAGCTCAGCGATTGCGACAGTTACGTTGGGTAAAGCCACGTTCAGCTTTGAGTTTTATTTTCTTGGTGCCTGCTTCAGTTTGTCACTGCCTTGCATGACAGAGCCGGTGCCTGCAGACTGCCCCGGCACCTCTTGTGCTGCAGGGAGCTGCGCCAGCTGGCCTGGTGACGGTGCAGAGACCGGCTTGTCCCTTCAGTGCTTCCCAAGTGATGAATAAAATAAGCCAGTCCTTTCACAGCCTGGCTTCTGAGCCAGCCTGTGGAGCTGCTGTGGTTGTGCCAGGTGCTCCTGTGGGCTCCGGTTGGAACACATGTCATGGGCTGGGTTTGTCCCTTGCGTGCGTCCTGCTTACATCGGTTGTTTTTTCTCATCTTCCTCTCGCGTGCTTCAAATTGGAGAACCAGATGCTGGTGGTTGACAGAACCCTTCAGGAGAGGCCCTGGCCCTGTGGACGACTCACTTGGGAGGAGCCCAGGAGACTGGTCCTGCTGCAGGTGGAGCTGCCAAGCGATCCCAGAAGCTGCAAACACCAACCGAGCTGTTGCGGACCGGGTTGAGCACACAGGAGTTTCTTCCTTGGCTTTCGTGGCATTTAGCGTGCTCCTTCCAGCTGACCACGGGAGGATCTCGTTGGGCTGTGGCTGCTCAGGTATTGCCGTGGTTGGAAACGTGTGTGATGCCAAGCGGTAGAGCTGCTGTGTGGTTAGAGGAGGGAAGAATGCAGACCCCTGATCCTACAGCATGGTGGTACCGCAGCGTGTTTCCTCAATATTATGGGGGCTGAGATGATTTTATTTTTCTTTTATCTGCCAGAGGAAATGGGAGGACCAGGCAGCTGGGATTAAGGGAGTGTCAGTGCCAGGAACAGCTGTCGAACCATCCTGTGACTGCGGAGGTGATGGGTGCCCTTGACATCACAGAATGTCAGGGGCAAGAAGGGACCTCAAAAGATCATCCAGTCCAGCTCCCCTGACAGAGCAGGGTCACCCAGGGCAGGTCACACAGGAACACGTCCAGGTGGGGTTTGAAAGTCTCAGACTCCACCCCCTCCCTGGGCAGCCTGGGCCAGGGCTCTGGCGTCTGCACAGGGAAAAAATTCTTCCTTATGTTTTTGTGGAACCTCCTGTGCTCCAGCTTGTACCCATTGCCTTTTGTCCTGTCACTGGATGTCCCTGAGAAGAACCTGGCTCTGTCCTGACGCTCCCCTTTGACATATTTATAACCATGAGTGAGGTCACCCCTCAGGCTCCTCTTCTCCAAGCTGTAGAGCCCCAGCTCCTTCAGCCTTTCCTCCCAAGTGAGACG
>NW_009705352.1:10587-13005 GCF_000703405.1 Apaloderma vittatum
TCCCCAGGGCAGAGCAGAGGGGCAGGAGAACCTCTCTCGACCTACCAGCTACTCCCCTTCTAACCCAGCCCAGGAAGCCGTTGGCCTTCTTGGCCACGAGGGCACTGCTGGCTCATGGCCATCCTGCTGCCACCAGCACCCCCAGGGCCCTTTCCCCTGCGCTGCTCTCCAGCAGGTCAGTCCCCAACATCTGCCCACTTTCTGGTTCGGGCTGAGATGCTGTGGCAGCACTTGCTGAGTCACACCTGAAGCTCCATCCAAAAGCCGCCCGTCTTCCCGCGGCACCGTCTCCTGGCCATCACAGCTGCAGCCTTGCTGCCCTTCGTGTCAGAGATTCCCCTTGAACTGTGATGAACTCCCTGAGGCTTGTAAATTGTCTTCCGCGCTTACACAAAGCTGGCTGGATTAAAGGGCGTCAAAGTATTAAGGGAAAAGAAAAGCCAGGATGCGTTACACTTCTTGGGGCCAAGGGCTTTGCTTTGTTGTAAAAAGTATGTGGAGGGGGCAAAACTCCCCAAAATTTACTGGTTTTGGGTTTTGTGGCTGTGCAGCTGATGTCTCCAAAATGCAGGCATTTGAATTATTGTCTTGATTTAGAGAAGGAGAGGAGAGGCGGTTCAGGGTTTGCAAGTGAGATGTAAAAGAAGCAAAAAGTGAGGAAACAAAATTGATTCCAGACATGGAAATTAAAAGGGAGAAAACCTGTTGAGGTCTGTGCTACTGAAAAAAAAAAATCGGAAATAAAATTAGTGTTCTTCCCTGCAATGTGGGATTGTCTTGCTCAGAGGAAGGCAGGGGAAACATGACTAAAAGGAGCCAACTTTATTTACTCTCTCAGAAGAAAACAAATATGAACCCTGCGTGGATTTAAGAGGATTACGGGCTGCCTGTTTGGGACTTAATGAAGTTGCAGTTGACTAAGTGATCTCTCTGCAGTTATTTGGTAGAAAGTGTTTTGATAGCATCTGAACTGGTTCGAGAGTTGCAGCCTGTCCTTTCTTTACCTGAGAGCTGGAGTTTTTTTCCTTCCTGGCTAAAACAGGGATAGCGAACGCTCTTGTCTGACCAAGTAAGCTGTGCTTCCCTCCTCTCCTTGGATCCTCGTTGTGGCTCTTGTCTTTGCTTCTGCAGCTCCCTGTCCTTCAGAAGACACCAGATGAGTCCAATTATTCTGTGGGTTTGCTCCAGTGAGTGCAGCAATGATGGGGGAGGGATTTCTAATGTGCCTGTGTCAAAAACAACCCCCCCAAACCCTGCCAGGGGGGCTCTTTCTTTTGATATACAGAAGCCAGACAGTGCCTGTGCCATCAGGTCTTATCCCAGAGCCTGCAGCAGGGTTTTCTTTTTTTTTTTTTGAGCAGGGGGACACACACGACTCTGGCTGATAATAGAGCTCAGTGTCCTCCTCGTGCTGCAGCGAGAGAGAGGTTAATAATGCAACACGCCTGCCTGTTGCCCTTAGCTGTGTGCTCGTTTGTTTCTGCAGGAGGATAAGGGCTGTGTAAACAGTGTTTCCCTGGGGATGGGGCGAAGGATATTTTTTTCAACCCCGTAGGGCCCGTCCTTGCATGAACGAAGTTGTCTGTGCCTCTGAGGAGACACAAGGCCAACAGCCTGGTTGGGGCAGAACCTGCTCGGATGGAGAAGGATGGTTTGTGTCAAGGGGCTGGCTTGCTCTTGTGCTGGGCTGTGGGCAAGTGTTGATTCCCTTCCCTGCTTCCTTGGGACGAGCTGCTGGGAACGCGTCCTCCTTTGAACGCAGGCGGCCGACCGAGAGCCGAGCGCGAATCAGGAGCGACGGCTCCGAGCTGAACGTCACGGCTGGATACGGCGAAGGAGATCGGAGGTGAGCTCCTGGGGTGGAGCGGGTGTTGGCAAGGCAAGGAGGGGCTTGTCGGCCCCTGTGGGAGCAGAGGTGGGCATGTACAACCCCAGGGATGGAGGGGGGTGGCAGTGATGTAAACCTTGTCACTTCTGAGTCCCTGAGCATCCACAGCGGTGTGAATTTTGGTGTCTGCGCTCTCTTTTGTGGGTCTCCCCTGGGGGCAGGTGATTAATGCTTTAATTTGTGCCTAGCTTGCAAACCTTCCTGGAACTGATAAGCCCTGTCCTGAGGAAGAAGCCTGGAAGAGACTTGGTTTTCCCTCTGGTTCCCAGTGTGAGCCACAGCCGTGTGTGTGGGCAGCAGAGAGAGAGTTGGGCTGAAGCCTTTCCGATCTCAGTGTGCCGTGAAGCCCAAGACTGGGACAGAAAGCTGCGGCTGCGATCTTCTGCATCCTGCAGGGGTGTCCTGAAGCGCGCGTGGAGGCTTGCAAAGTACGTACACACACACTGACTTGAATTTCAGACCCCTCACTCTGCAAAAGTGGCAGCTGGGCAGGGCTGCCTGGTGCCTGTGGCTCTCAGGAGCGTTGGTTA
>NW_009705353.1:0-8852 GCF_000703405.1 Apaloderma vittatum
TGTTATGGAAATCCAGGAAATTTTATTAAAAATTTCTTAAAAATAAGCATACCTCAGTAAATACTGGAAATACTGTCACTAGGCCAAGGTGATGAGCGGGAGTTAAAAATCACATTCTTAGAAGAATGAAACTAAGTACTCTCTTTAAAGTCTGGGCATTACCAAAACGCTCAGAATTATCCTTGTCAGGTATGATAATACATCCCAATAGTTTTACTAGACTGTGCAAACAATATCCAGCTTTTTTTTTTTTTTTAGTATCTTGGTGAAAAGGATAAATACTTCCACAACTTTCAAATCAAAACTAAGAGTAAACAGAGGTCCATGGTTCAGGGAGACCTTAACCATTTTGGTTAGCCGGCTCTGAGCAAACAGTATGTTTTTTCAGAACAGCCAGTAAAAGCCACATGAAGGAGCAAGGAACAAGGAATGCAAGTCATAGAGTTAGGATTCCTATGGAGAACCTATACTTTGAGTGGGATTTAAGTCTGAGAGGGGTTTAAGAACCAGAGGTTGAGCCTCATCTATCTGGAGGGCTACAAAATCCATAGCAGAGGATATTAAGTAAGTATAAAAAGTCTCTGTTGTTTTTGTGTTTTGTGCTGGTATGTATTTTGGAATTAAAGTGTCTAGTTCTGCCATCTGCAGCTCCAGAGGGACAGCAAACTACTTGTTAGGATTCAGAAAGGAGCCAGGCAAACAGCTGCAGCATCGGAAAGCACATCTCACAGTGAGCACCGAGAATTCATCAAGTAGCATGTTCAGAGCTGATTAGATCCCAGTCTGTGGTACCAGAGGGAATAGGTATTTTGTAATGGAGGGCTCCTCTACCCAGCTGACGAAGTATAACAAGATCTAATGATTGACAGACGAGAATTTTTTTTATTAGGGGTTTTTTTTTTCCTAAACAACAAGTTTAATTAACTCTTTAGTAAAATTATCCTACTTGTGGTAAATTATCCGTGATGGGCCATTATAAGACCAAGACTACATATTTTCCTTAAAAATGCTTTATAGGTCAAGAAAACAGATCCAATTGGGAATGTTTAATATAAGAAATTTATGCTAGTTGAACATTTGTGTTCCTGCAATTCTTGCTGGTGACAAAAGCACAAGTTTAGGGCAACAGGACCCAAGGAATGTGCTGCTGCAGAGATGGCCTCAAAAGAAGCCCATTAATCTAAGTCCTATCAGCAAAAAGAAGCTAGTTTTGAGACATTTCTAGCTGTGAAATGGCTGTGGCTGTAGAAGATTTATCCTACTCTGGCACACCCCTATTCCTGTCTGCATGGGATGGAGTGGAAAAAAATTCCTCGGTTACGTCTTGCTCAAGGGCTTGAAAAAGTTTCTCAGAAAAGGTGATACGTTCCCTCGGAAATCAACAGGGGAAACAGGGATTTATCATCTTAAACACACATAGTAGTTTGGTTAGATGTTAAATCCAGCACTGAGGGGAAAAAAACACCACCAGAGAAAAATTCCTGTCAAATTCACCTGCAGTTGGCTTCGTGTGGGTGCGCTATGTTGCACACTGGTTTAATGACATAGAATTATCATGAAGTTCAAGCTGAGCTGTCTTCCAGCTCCTTGAAGCTAATATAGCTGTGACACTTTCCATCAGCTGAAAATTTATCACATATACTTTTCTAAATGTATCTGTCATCTCTAACAGCACCCAAATTTCAACTTTGCTCAAACTGCTTTCTCAGTCCTTCTGCCATCTGGGTTTTTTTTTGCAGGGCTCACACGCGTTTCTCTGGCGGTGACTCAGCAGAACATAGTAAAGCATAATGGAAAGTGTATTTTTAAAGTGTCTTGCCTCATTTGGGCATTAAATGCAGTTACATCACAAATGCATAATGGTTAAAAAAATATATCTGCATTTGGGCATAAATTTCTTTGAAGAGCTGACAAAACGAACCTCTTGCGAGGTCCGTGAGCACAGCCTGGCATGTATTCCACACTTGAAGAGTCTCCCACATCCCTTATACAGCCACCAAAGAAAGAAATCCCCATGCCAACATTCAAAGTCTGGACAGGAATGCAAGTCAGACATCATTTTGCCATGATGACGGTAATCACCAATGTACAAAAGGAACTTTTCTAAAAGGAATTGTTTCTATAAAGCCAGGTTCAAACCTCTGTCCAAGTTGTGAGCACCCAAACTGTTTAGATTTCTCTTACCTTTGCTAGAATGAGTGTCTTTCCCCAGTGCCATCCATGGTGCACTGGGAGACATTAAAAGGTTTACACTTTTGAGGCAGAGGGAGCAGAGAGAAGAGTATACCATTTTCTTTCAAACTATAAATAAAACAAAAAAAATTTCAAATTCTACTTCATTGTATGTGACTACATCTCATTCCAACCTATATAGTTCTTCTCAGGATTCATTGATTGATTTACCCCTTAATTTGTCAAAGGGAATGTATTTTCTCTTCTTCCTATCGTCAGTTGATATAATTTATGTATTTCTTGAAAACAGTTGATTTTGTTCTCCACCCTTATTGGCGTGGAGATTGGACTGACTGCAGATAAAGAGAGGAAGGGTAAATAATGTGACTGCAGCAAAACTAAAGCAAAAATATCCCCTAACACAAACCATTAAAAAAGGAAATCCTTATAACCTGTGTATCCAAACCAGGAGTAAGCAGGGATGAAAAGACAAGAGAAGATTTCAAAATAGGCACGGCTTCCTCTGAGCTGAGTTTTTGCATTCATAGAAGTTTTAATTCTACATGAAGATGTATTTCTTCAGACACAGCGGTCAAAGTATAATGGGGCCCTTAGGTGGAAAATTAGAATATAAAGGCTATCAACTGCCAATTAATCTTGTGAGGTCAATGGGAAACAGCCAGAACTGCTGTTTCCAGATGGGAGAAAGGATGCTGTGGAATTTAATTTATCCTGTTACCAGTGCACTCTGGCAGCTCTCCGAGCCCGTGCTCTCAAAAAAGGAACTGAAAAACCAATGAGTCAGGCAGGATTTGGGGCCTTATGTGTCAGCTTCTTGTCATGCCCAGGCTAGAGATGTCAATTCACCCTTGAAGCGGGTGGATGGGACAATTTAGACTGGTCTGCGATGGGTGTCACCATGTTTCCAAATGTGACGCGTTGATTGTGCATATTGTGTACAGCTCAGTTGATGCACAGCAGAGTAATTTACTGTTCAATATAATTTGACTGTTAATTTAAATATTAGCAGTGCTGGTTAAAAATCTGTGAATGGTTAAAAAGCTGGTCACATCTTAGATTGGGTTATATATTTAAAGAGAAGGCAGCATTGGCTTACCATAAGCAGTAGAGAACTTCTCATGTTTGATGCCAAAATGTAAAATGGGCTAGCAAGTTGTGTTTGTCAAGAGCAGCTGAGAGATATTAAAAATAAAAAAAAATAAATAAAAAACCCAATCATGTCTTCAGATAAAAATCACAGCTTTGTGCTTCACTGGGAAAAAAAAATCCGGCAAGAAACATTTGTATTACTGTGTGCTTTGACTTGCATTTTCTCATCAAAAAGATGCTATTTGAACTTAAATTACTGAGCAAGCTGCAGCATATTTATGGCCGTGGATCTCCAGAGAGAGTTCTGAATGCTGTGAGGAGCCCTGTGCTGACAAAGCCTCTTTGAAACCACGGCTGATCTAGATGTGGTCACAGACCACTCAGCCAAGGCTAATTTTAAATACCTCTGTAATAAAGTCAAGTATACCAGATAACCCCTGTGGGCATCTATTATGGTTACTAAGATATTAATTGACTAATGTACTTAAAACATTCAATAGTCTGAAGTAAGAAATACCATCCCTTTATAATATGTTGTGATGTGCATTAGCTTATTACAAATGGTATTAGTATAATACTGATAACAGACAAGAGTAGGTGAAATAACATATTTTCCCTATGGTATTGCTTTATAGCAAGTATTTATCCTTCAGTTAATCTTTATCCCAAGCATAAGTTACCTTTTCTGACAAGGGAAACCTTGCTTATGTGTTTTCCAACAAACACTGCTTTGGTCCACCAAAGTGGGAAAGTGAAAAGTGAAAGCCACTAGCTCTGTAGGTGACGATGGCGTTTGTCAGATGGAAAGCCAGTGTGATGAGTTGTGCAAGGCAGTAGGGAAATTCGTGTTGCAAATTCAGCATGCAAACAGCCAAAAAGCAACAGAAAATAAAACTTGGCTTAAACTGTGATGAAGAGGATAAGGAAGGTTTATGGGTGTTTACACTGATGAGGTTAGTGGCTTGGAGAGTGACCCAACAAGTGGTTAAGATGGATTGCCTCGATCTGGGGTAGCAGTGACAATGAGTAACAGGGCTTTAATTGGCAGCCGCCTTTTCACCTGTATGAATAAGTGCTCTCACTTGTGCCTGCTGAAGGTATGGATCCCAAAAAGGGCAAAGACAAGCTGGAATTAATAATAAAAAAAAGATGACAGATTAAGAGCTGAGCACATTTCGATCACTGGTATAAATCAGGAGCAATGCCGACGAGCAATAGAGTGATACCTCTGTGAAACAGGAGCAAATGTGATCAGAATGAGACACTTTCTCATTAAGTGACCAAGTCGCTTCTGAACCAGGACAAAAATATAATACTGCCTTAAAAATGCTCGAGAAATAACTTTACTATCCAATTTGCACAGGATTTGTTTTGCTCACAGAATAATTTATCATTATTTCTACTGCAGTAATGACTACAAGTTCAATGTTACATTGGACTGTGTGCGCACTCCTGAGATAACATTGAAAAAGATCAGGCAAAGAATGGCACAAGCCATGACAATGTAATGGGGAATTTTGGCTGTTGGGCTGTATGTTTCATAGACTAATGCTCTTTCGCATTTTTTTTAAAATAACGTAATTTCTTTTACCCTGTGATGGCTGTTTGGGCTATTTTCTCTACTGGAAAGGAGTCCAGGGGACAGTAGGGGAAGGGCCCTTTGGAAGAGAAAAGTGCTCTTTTGGAGCTCTGAAAGGGCTGCTTTGGAAGTGACCTTCTGGGACATCCACAAGGTCAAGTCAGGACCAGCAAGAGATGTGGTCAAGCTCAAGACTGGGCAAGGCTACCCAGACTCTGAGGTTCGCCGTCATGATGCCCATAGCACAAATCCATGGCTCACTGGGCAGTAAGGTGGGTCCGTGGGAGATAGAGTGGGGCACAACCACACCAGTGCCATGTCCCAGACACCACCTGGGTACCTGGGGCTGAGCTTCAACACCGCTCCTGGGTCCTTAGGGAGAACGTACGCAGGTGGAGGTCCTGGTGACTCTGCTCAGGGCAGTAAAATCTATTAGTGCCCGCATGAGACAGCCTGAGAGAGGATGCACAGTAAAAGGATAATGGGTAAAAATTAACTGACTGACAGAGCTGGAAGGCATTAGCCTCTTGTGTGACGGTGTGTATCTGCACCGCAGCTTCTCATTTCAGTTCAGACGATGACAGAATTTAAGTTTCCTTCACGGGAGCTGACGAGGGAGAGAGGGTTTGTCTTCAGAGGACGTTTCATCTTGGAGAAGAAGGGAAATCTCTGGGGTCTCCCCCAAGCCTGGGGGAAGCTATGGGGTTCAGGAGGCCTGACGGACCTCTGGAGACTGCACCGACCAGCCTTGCGTGCAGCTGCTGACTACTTCTCGGGTTTTCTTCTCTTCTGTTGTTATGGAAACAGCCTGTCGAAGGGCTGCTGAGGTTCTGAATCCTGGGTGTGCAATAAGGGCAGGTAGCTAGGGGATCACTCTGTGTAGTTTAAAAGCTGAATAAAGATGTGGATAATATTTTACATATATATTAAATATACACAGATAGCCAAAGCCCTAACATGGAGGCATTTCTAGGATGGAGGCTCGTAAGAAAGCCTGCTGGCATGAATTTCTGCAACTACCTGTAGGCACGTACAGCATCACCGTGCTGAATGCCAAAGGTTTTGCCTGAGGACACACAGAATTATACAGAGACAATTACATGTGGTGCAAATTTCATTAAGAGATTCCTTGTGCTTCTCCAGGTAATTTCAAAGCTGTATCCGACCCGAAGTTGCAGGAGCAAAGACCTGAGGATATATACCTGTGCCAGGATAGCAGTGGTGATTTGGAGTAAGAAGATGCTCTGACACCTGAGATAATTCAGCAACTCTCGATCCTCTAAGGCTGGAGATAATCGTTCCAAGCGTGTTATTTCATCTGGGATAACATGCATCATCCAAGCCACTGCTTCTAATTCCTTGCTTGGCAAAACAGTCTGGTTTTTTGGACCTCCAGTCCTTCGTACAGTCAATCCGATGCTTTCAGCCCGTGTGACAAGACAGTTTCCTCTGAGAGACTCGATTGCTTCCTTCGAGAATGAACTTGCAAGAGGCAGCTGTTAGACGCATGCACTCGTGTGCACATGCCAGGGAATATGTCTGACTGCAAAAAGGTCAAAAGAGATGACTTGTCCCTTTGCAGGCTTTCTATCCCACTTTCTCTGCAGGCTGGCCATGGAAGAAAGCTCCTTTCTGCTGCTCCCACAAGCACACTTGACTCACTCACTGCTCCCTCTCTATTTATTCAGCTGCACAATCTGCCTAAGACTATTCAACGTCTGTAGATCAACAATATTCAAGCTCGGAACAAAACCATCACGAGCCGATTCACACCGTCTCCACAGGATGAGAGAGGGAAGCCAAATGCTCCAACACTGTTTCGCTAATGAACCTCACACCTTTGTAGTAAGAGCGAGATTGTCTGCAGCTCACTTGTTCGCCCAATTACGTCTTCAGCTCTTTGCTAAAGCTGCTAACCAAGGTACCAGATGATGCCGGCTCTGGATGTCATCCCATATATGGATATTTGTCCGTTCAGTATTACCTGTAGAAAAATTTAACTCACACAGGGCGCTGCAAGCTCTCGTAGGTAAAAAAAAAAAAAAGATCTTCCCACGTTAGATGAGGACGTGTATCTGAACCTGGGAACAAAGGAATATGTCCAGAAGAGAAACGGTTGTACTGTGGAAGCTTCCTCCCCTGCCCTTCCAGTCCTGGGGCACACCAGGACAGAGTTAGGGCTGCTGGTGCCCTCTCCTGGTGCCACAGCGTCACCATCTCCTCCAGAGCAGGGGAACCACCAGCACTAGATACTGGTGCCTCTGATATCTCCAGATTCAAGTCAGCAAACCTCATGCACTGGGAGAGAGGGGACTTGAGCAAGCCCCTAAGATGTGTCACCAGGGCAAGGCTGCCTGGTCAAAAGAACACACAGTGACACACAGGTGCATCTGTTGCTTTTGGGAGTACTACAGCCGTACCTTCAGGTGTATGAAATGATCCCAGGATTTTAGCTAACACAGACTCTTGATCTGAAGCTGGGTTCTTCCAGGCCAGCTTCACACCGCTTCATGTAGATAAACCCTTTGCTACTCATAGATCCTGTGGAAGGAACTGCTTGTGAAAGGAGTGTGACTGACAGGAGACACAGAGTTGCAGTCTGGGCTACTGTCGTTGAATAAATGCACCTACACACCTTAGATCTTTAGTGTAGGTATCAGTGACAGAGGAGTCTTGTAGGCACAAAACGAAGCATAGAGAAAGCCTTTCCTTCACAAAGATTAGATGCTGCCAACTTCTTCTGTCCTTCTCCTCCAGCAGAGCTCTCATTCCTGAAAAGATAAGAAAGAGTTTGTGTGACTGGCTAAGAACATTACTGTCACTACTGAATTCACAAGAAAATCATTATGATGCTACGGCACAAACATCAGAAGTAAATCATGAGATGAACAGATTTTTATGACCTAGTAGTATATGAGATCTCAAATCTCAGTACAGAGAATGTGAAATCTGCTGTTCTACAGTCCTTGCCTTACTGACTCCATCTGAAAAGGAAAACATGTAGTATTTTTTAGTATACTGATTTCAGTTAGCCTGGACTACACTAAAGGACCAGTTCTCTTGAAGGTGATCTTCCCCGAGCAAGCAGCAGCTTGGAGAGATTATCATGCAGGAGCAAGATTGCACTAATTGGCGAAATCAGTGTTTCAGCTGCTGCTGTTTGGAGTATCAGAATCAATTTAAACAGATGGAGCTGCTAGGTATCAAGGAGAAGTACCTACTATTGGGAAAGCAGAGCTGAGGAAAAAAAAAACCAAGCAAGATGAGGAGGGTGTTTTATTAATGTGCGGTGGTTTGTAATTTCATAGCTGGCTGTTTCCTTGATCGCACGAAGCAGCCCGAGTCTTTCTAGGAGCATGTCTGCAGGACATTGAAGAACCATCCCACCATCAATCTGCAGCAGATGCCTGAGGACATGCAACCTCTCAGCAGGTCACCAAGTCACCCAGCACAGAGACGAGTCCTGTCCCCTCCCCACGGCTCCTGCTGCCTGCTCCAGTCTTCCTCACACGAACTCGCCCCTCGGTTTCCATGAGAAAGTCTCTCCTACTTGAATGCATATCGTGTATTTACTGTTTTATTCTGCTTCAAGGCATTACTTTGCTATCCAGCGTGTATCAGTCAGTAGATGAAAGATAGTTTCTAGGTAAAGCTGCACAACAAAAGCTGTTTGAATGCAGAAAAGCACGAAACTGGTAAAGGAGAAAGATGAGATAATCCAGGGTATTATTCCCTTCCACAGGGCTCTACAACACCGGGGTACTAGGTAGTATATTCTAACAAACATATATTTTTGTCTTTATTAGATTAAAATCAAAAGAGACAAAAAATAGCGTTGCACGCAAACCCCTTTTTCTATTTAGAGTGAATTCAGTATAAGCATTTTCTGGAAAATACTGATAAAATATAAATCTCCTCAGGGAGCCACATACCATTTCTTGGGCTGCTCATTATATAGCCAGCTCTAACAGCTCATCCTGCTGACTTTCCT
>NW_009705353.1:8883-32552 GCF_000703405.1 Apaloderma vittatum
ATATCCCAGGTGCTGATGGAGGACAGAAACATTGTGCCAAAAACCAACCGTTTTGAAAAATTTCTGGGCACAAATTTTACCGGTGTGCAACATCTGGGAGACTTAGTGAGGTAAAGGCAGGACTAGATCCAAGTAAGTTGAAAGGTGTTACATGGAAATATTCCCAAGATCAATTGTTAATTAGATAGGGGAGAGGTGCTATTCTTGGGCATTCTTGCCTATAATCTTTCATTTACATAGTAGAATAGTCTTCAAAATAGGGATTATTATAATGTATGAATGCCTAATTGAAAGAAGGTGCTGCAGTTAAGTCAGGAAGTGCTTAATTTCAAACCCATTTATCATCCCTAAATGTGAATCCAAATTTAAACATGGAGGAAAAAATACATGGTGTATTCAGGAACAAACAAAGGTATTGTCTGACATAAGGAGCTTATGTAAATGTGGGATGGCAGAGCTCCTTTTACACTAAACCTTTCAAATACCTCAATAAATCATGAAGAACAAAAAAAAAATAATCTTTCTTTTAAGGAGGTTTGCAATTGGATTTCACCTGTCCAGGACTAATGAGGGACAGCACTGTTCAGGGAGAAAAGGAGCTTTGCTAGCATCTTCCTGAGCAGTAAAGTGCAAATAAATGTCAATTTTTTGTGTGCCTGTGCTTGTGCAAGAAGGCTTCCATTATGTATCCACTGACAATCTGCTGATTTTAAAGCAGAGGTGACATCATGCAGGAATGGATGCACCTGGAGGAGTAGTTTGCATCCTTCCAGTCTCCCTTTACAAGCCAGTGGATTTATTTCTGCTTTTAAAGGCACAGAGCCTATTAAAAAAAAATAAAAATTGAAAGGTGCCTGTACAGTGGCTTGAAAAGACACTGAATGTGATTCAGTGGATAAAAGGCAGGATTAGAGACCCTGGACATAGTCAGAGCAGTCACTGTCCTGCCATATAACCTCAGCAAACTACAACACCTCCTTTTTTAATCTTTGTATTGTTATTTTTTCATTTTCCATTTAGGCTGAAAGTACATTGGAGAAGGAACCATCTACTACTACTTGTCTATAGGGTCCTTTAGTTCACAGTGTTCTCTCAGTTGTTCTTGGAAGACCAACAATTATAATTACATGGAGGCAGGGTGCATGTGGATGCAACATTGCTCTGTTGGGGCTAATCAGCTCAATTCTATCAGTGAAATCTCTCTCAATTATAAGAGAATCCATGTGTGCGACCGAGACAGCAGAAATCAATCCTAATTACTCCCCACTGCCTGCACGATTCTCCTGTGCAAATAAAGGAGGGAGATGAGATGTTCCCAACATGGGTGGTGGTTGTGGCAAATTCCTTCTGGTAAGAACCTGTTACTGCCCTATTAGGAAATGCTGATGTTATGCCAAGCAGGAATACCAGAATTTTCTGTCAGCAATATTAACAAAATAGCCACTTTGAGCAGAAAAAAAACATGGAAAAACTTGTAACCAGCCCTTTCTAGAGAGAGCCCTGCCTCCCTTCCACCAGGATGTTCTGAGTAATGAATTGTCTAAGAAAGAATACAGAGGTCCCATGTTTAATGCCAGGTGAAAACTTCACACAATCATTTCCTCATCCTAACAGAAAAATTTTGCATCCTTAGTAAATCCCCTTTATCCTAATGTAAGCTCACAAATCTGCCTTAAACCCAAATTAATCTACGGATGAGTGTGGGCTTTACCTACCACCGTGCCCAAGGATGCAGCGGGAGGGAGCTGGGTGACCTCTGTGGTTGGAGATAGCAGGGACAGAAGCAGAAACCAAAAGTGACCCACACCTGGCAGGATCTCCTGCCTCCTTCTGCACCCACCTTCAGACTCCTGCAGGTGAACTGAGGGCTGGTTTGATCCAAACAGCATCAGGAACATGCAGAGGCAATTTTACAGCTGCTTTAAGTACCTCTTGAGCATCCCTGACAATGAAGCTTCACGTCTATGTATACTATTACAGAATGAAGCAGCGGGTTGCAGCATTTCATTTAATCACCTCTATTTTTATATTAGACTCCTCAATATGCTTCCTTGATACACATAAGTCAATTTGAGTTGCAAAAGAATCTGAGCGCTGTCTAAACCAGAAATGAATGAAATTATTCAGCAGAGTCAAAAAGTCAGGACAAGCCAGCGTAGCAAACCAAAACGGAGCACCAAAACTCTTCTGCAGCACAAAATCCTCCCTTTGCCTGTTGCAAAGACAGAATGCGGCTTCTTACCTGCATGAATTGCACCTCCAGAGGTTATAGCCACACATGGAGAATACAGAAAGAAATATCAAACAAAATTGGAGGAGACAATCAGCAAGGTTTTATTTTAAACTTACAGCTTGAAGATCAAAAGGTCAACTCCAAGTTTCCAGCTCTTTCTGCAGGGAGGATAGGCTGAATTATGCTGCTCTTCTCCAGGGTTAGACTGGGAAGTTGTACACAGTCTTTGTTATAATTTGACCTTGCAACGATCTGCCACAACAGGGATTATGGTGTTGTCAGAAGATTATTCTGCACCTGTTTCCATGACATTTGTCCCTCGCAGAGGAAGTGTAAATACTGGTGACATCTACCCCCAGTGATGCCTTGTCACTCCTGTTGAGACATAGTTGGGAAGCAAAGAGAAAAGGTAATGAAAAAACAAATATAGAAGCAGAAATCAGAAAGCAGTCTCACTTGTCTCCCATTTACCACTCCTACCAACAAAACAATACAAAAGAGATGCACAGGAAAAATCAGTAAAGAAACATGTTGGAAATATACACTAAGAGATGCAGGAATGCCCAGACATTTATACTGAATTCATATTAAAAATTGTCTCTCTCTCTAAAATGTTGGGAAACATTGGATAAGAGATGTCTGCTCTGAAAGATTGCTCAGATTGGACTGACTGGCAATATCCACGGGGAAAAAAGAGAGATGAGGAACAGGCTAGTCCAGCTGGATGCTGTGACTGAAGTTAGACATTTCTTAGTGGGAAAGAAAATTTAATAAAGTCAGAGAATGTCCTCTACAGAATGAGTGAAAAACCGGTATCACAACCGACTGAAGTTAGACATTTCTTAGTGGGAAAGGAAATTTAATAAAGTCAGAGAATGTCTTCTACAGAATGAGTGAAAAACCGGTATCACAAGCATTGAAAATAAAACTTAATGCAAGGTTGAAATCCCAGTGCAAAACTCTCTCTCTGGTCCCTGTTAACCTTCCACTGATCACAAATGGGATAAAAGGGCACAAAAAAAGTTATTACCTTTTACTATTTTCATTACCTGCATTTTCATACAGAGAAGCTATTCTTGGCTCATGGTCTCATGATATTGAGTTCCTTCATCTCTTGACTGCTGATGGAAAGCAGGAAACTAACGTTGCAGGATTGGTATAAAAACCTCATTCTGTCTCAGAATCAGTGATAGATACTGCCTTTGGCATGGGTCACAGCTGTAACTCTCAGAAAAGGAATTTTCCTATGGAAAAAAAAAGGAGGTTTATTTACTAAATAACATAGTTCTGCCACAAACAAATCTCTAGCTTAAAAATCTAAGGTGGACAACTTTCTTTTAAATAACCTTGAATGTTTTAATCTCATCTTACTTAATGGCAATAGCAAAAGAAATACATCTGAGTTTTGTAGCTATGTGACACTAAAATCACATTGATTTCAGCTAGACTGGAAACACATCAGTGCCCCAAACTGTTTCTGTGAAGACAGGTTGAGATTTAATTTACCAAAAAAAAAAAAATACTATTTCTAAAATATTCACCAATTTTTCATCTTCATTCTGACGCACATATTTAAATGGCTTCCAGTATTTCAGTTTTCTTGGCCAAGCAGAAATATTTATTATACTTGTTAAAGTTTATATTACCCTTTAGCAAAGCAATTTATCATTACTATACATGGGTGACTTTCCTGATTATTAAAATACTGTTAAAGTGAAAACTGTTCCGCTCACCACGCTTCTCTCTAATTTATTTTCCTTGTTTGACTTCAGTTGGAATATAACTGCAAAATAATACATCTGATCTAGAAACTGAGACATGAGCTGGACTACGTGCAGCTTATATTTTAAGAGGTGGTTCCTATCTACATGCCTAGGGTCTACAAATCCTGGCTTTTGCACAGTGTTCCTCATCAGAGGCCCTTCCAAGGTAAGTATTATCTACATTTGACAAATGTTTCCTTTGGGGCAGGAGGAAGTAAAACCGATTTGCTCAAAGTTAGACTGGTTACTACACAGGAGGGAGAACTGATGTTAGATAAACAGTGAGATAATTTGAAGACCAAACAACCCCAGATTCAGCCTCCTGCAACACGAGACCTTCACAGAATAAACTGTTGAGATCAAGAAGTGTGACCCCAGCACACGGCTAAAACATAGGGCTGAGTGTGAACACTCAAGCCAGGTGCCTGCTCAGCCACCTCCAAAATCTGCAGAGAAAAGGACCCGAAGTCCGTTGTTAGCAAGCATAAAAACCAACTTTGAAATAAATTGGGTTTTTTCTTCCCCCTGTCCCTTTTGATTAACGACAGGCTTATGTACAGAAGCATCAGGTTCCAAAAAACCTCTTTGTGAGGTTGTTGGGAATTTGTGGTGATCTGAAGTTGTTCTGACGGTGTTTGGGGCTGGGTAGAAAGGGCCCACGGGAAAAGTTAACCAGGGAGTAAGCCAGGGCTGCTGCGCTTCTCATGGCTCCACCACAACAGCCATGAAGGGTGCTCTGAGGTCTGGTACCTGACAGGCCTTTATTTTTTCCCCACTGAATCTGGAGAATGCTTTGGAGAAAGCAGAATCATTTTTAACAATCCCATGAGAAAGACTTCAAGTTCCACGAGGAAAAGCAGATAAATGTTCTAGATCTTTTTTCAAATCCAAGAAACAATGTTTTGTTAGGTTCAGATATTCCCATTGAATGGAAGAGAAGTGGTAAATTTTTCATGTTGTTTAAGATACTTCGTTTACATATCTTTTTACAGAATTTAGCGCTGTATTCTGGCTGGAATTTTGCATACCAGATTTCCAGCTAGCAGTGATTGTTTATGGCTGAATTGATGATTCTGTATGGAAGGAGACGTGATGGCAATGCTGACAGAGAACAGCCCAGAAAAGCTGCAGCGGGTTCTGCTGTAAGTTTTGTATTCCTTTTTTTTTTTTCAAATCATAACACCTCCTCCATTCTTTGTAAGAATCCTGTAAAAATGAAAACATAACAGAATTCAAATACTCATAAGCAGATAGGAGAACTGAGCTCACGTCTGTGCTTCTCATTCACCAGCAGTTATATTTTCTCTATCTTTTTCTGTCTTTGTAGTGATAACACATCATTTTAGAGCTGTCATGAAATGAGGTTTTTCAACAAGACCTTTATGTTTCATCTGAATTCACCATGTTTTAGGTAATATTTCCCCATCCTTTTTTTCCGACTGAAACTCGGGTCAAGTTGCAGACTGCTCTTTGCTGGCAACAAACAACTGCGCTAATCAGAGTATATGCTTTACTTCTTAATGAGCTGATTTTTTTTTTCTTTCTATTTCTTCCTCTGTGTTATCTTAAAATGCAGAAGAGGGTAATTTACTTTGCTATACAGAAAATCCCCTCCAGTAAAAAATCACATTCTTCTGAAGCTGTAGTGGCCAATAGCAAATAAAGTTCAGTTCTTTGGGTGATGTCAAAACAATGCCTGATAGTAACAAAGCCAGCTGCTTTGATTTATATTGCCTTCCTCTAGCAATACCAGCCAGCATTCTGCTTGCCCTTTTCACTGCGGTTGCACATTAAGCTGAATGCTTTAGAGATTTTCTACAACAACTCCCAGATCTCTTTCCTAATCAGTATTCGCCACATCTTTCCTTCCAGCAGATGCGCGATTTTTCCCCCCTTTGTTCCAAGATTCATTGTTCTCCATTAACTGCAGTTGTCATTTATTAGGCCAGATGCAGAAATGATCCAACGACCCCTTATGAGTCCGTGTGTTTACACCCACCCATGTGTCTGTGCGCCAGCACGCAATGGGCCCTTGGATCATCAGATATTTAAATATATGCACAGAAACTATAGGCAGTTTATGTGAGATTTATGATGTTGCTCGAATGTGCGTATGATGACGAAATGCAATTTCGAACTGTTAAAACTGAATCAGCTTCAAAGAGAGTTTCTGAAGATGGGCTCTTTGGACTTTGAAGGAAAAAAACCACCATAGAAGCAGATCCTCAGCTGGTAACAAATCTTGTTAGAATTAATGTTGCTCTGTTGATTTACACCAGGTAAGAGTGTGACCAATTAAATTTGTGCTGTGAACTATATAATTTTTAATGAAAATTTAAATGTAGTCATGCTAGGCCACAATATTCATTTTGGAGAGGACAAGGAGAAAAAAAAAGTATGGAAACACTAGGAGAAACCATTCCTGAAATACAGACGAATTGGTAGGAAATGGGGTCCATAATGCTTAAATATTCAAACTACTGAGAATACAAACAGGTGGCAACCATATAATATAAAGTACATTAACTTGGAATTCTGTAGACACTTGGAAGATAGGAAAACAGGATTTCACATCATATTAGTTCACTGGTCCATGAAATCCTATATCCTTCTTTCAGCACTGGCTAGTAGATAATTCTTCAGTGAAAGACAATCCTGCCCCTCATAATGCATCTCAGAAATAGAAAATGCTGTAAGACAGAAGCAGCAGGAAAAAAAAAGGGCAAGGCAGTCATCAAAACATTTGGAAAAAGACAAAAATAAGAAGCTTTAATGAAGAGAAAAGATTCACTGCCTTAAAACCAAGCTCAGTTGGGTATTGGATAGCTAGAAGCATGCAGTGCTCTCTACCCTCAGGTTACTAGCTCAGCTCATCTACCCCATCAGCGCTGCCTAAAATTTATGATCATGGTGCCCTTTGTGAATAAAGATGTTTCCACTTCATAAAATCAAGGACATCACTAGCATTCACTCTTCTTCTCCTACCAGAGGGGGCAACTCAGCAAATATCCCTTCAAAACAGAGCTGAAGGTCCCTATTAGGGAGAGGTTTGGAACCTATCAAACTCAGTGAATATTGTCTTAGCTACTGTAAATCTGGGTTTAAATGCAATATTGTGGGTTGCTCTCATGGCTAATACTTGAGGCTGCCAGGGGGTTGTGGGAAAAAAATAATTAAAAAAATATTAAGAAACTCTGCTGTTTAAAACAATTAGGATAGCCAAAACCATCCTCTGTGGCATTATCTTTATGCTGGTGAGAGCAATACCCAGCTCAAACACCCTGCCCTCAGGTAACAAGTAACGTCCAAGCACAGATTAGAAGCAATGTGTCTCAGATAAATCTTACCAACGGTGATTATGAGGACAAGCAGGAGATAATGCAATTTGGCCTTCAATTTGCCCTGCCTTAAATGAGCCTTTAATCAGCCCATCAAATAAAACCACACCTACTATCCAAGACTCACTGCACAGAAAACTCTTGCAAAGCCAGGTGTGATGAACAACCCAAATTTAACGTTATCCATTAGAAAACTCTTTCCATCCCTCATTTCTAAAATCTACCTGTCCAATTTCTGTCCTGACCAGGTTGCCTTTGGGCCAGCTCAGTGTCCCCTTTGCAAATATCTTTCCAGGCTCAGATAATTTACTGCAAGAGCAGCAGCTCCTGCTTCACTGACCCAGGTGGTCCAGCTGTGGGGGGACATGCAAGCCAAGGACAGGCAAGGGTAAAGCATGGAACTCTGCAAGGAATTAACACAAACATTTCCAACTCATTTCTATAAGAACTAGGGGAGATGAGAACGAGGTGAAGTGGAAAGGAAGAAAGGGCTATTGGTGTTAACAGGAGACATTCTGCTCTCTTAGAAATGTTGAATCAAGCCCACAAAGACATTTCTTCAGCATTTTTCTCCCTTAATACGCTCTTTGAACTTATCATAGAACTGTCAGGGTTGGAAGGGACCTTAAAGACCATCTAGTCCAACCCCCCTGCCATGGGCAGGGACATCCCTCACTAGATCAGGTTGCTCAGAGCCCCATCCAGCCTGGCCTTAAAAACATCCAGGGATGGGGCTTCCACCCCCTCTCTGGGCAACCTGTGCCAGGGTCTCCCCACCCTCATGGGGAAGAACTTCTTCCCAACGTCCAATCTGAACCGATCCATCTTTAGCTTTAATCCATTCCCCCTAGTCCTATCACTATCCGACATCCCAAAAAGCCCCTCGCCAGCTTTCTTGTAGCCCCCTTGAGATACTGGAAGCCGCAATAAGGTCTCCTCAAAGCCTTCTTTTCTCCAGACTGAACATCCCCAACTCTAGCTTAGAATGTGCATACGTGTGGGCATGCCTCCAAACAACACCGAAGGATAACTGAGAGCAAGGGCAATGATCTGACGGTGGGAGACTGCTGTGTACCATGTATACAGGAGGGGTTACCATTACACCTGAATTCGTGACTTCTGAGGGTTTTGCTTACTTCACACTTTTCTGAAAATTTATATTTTCTTCTTTTAGAATTTCAATAAAACTGTCAAACCTCCTAACTTCTCCTTGTTTCTTCTCAGTTCCCTGGGCTGCAGCTGCTACCCCCCAGAGACACCCCCAGGCATTCAGCTTGTCATCTCCTCTTGGCCTCCTTCCCACCTGGCAAGTGTGCTCAGTCATCACCAAGCTCCATGAGAAGGGTCTGTTTAACCTCCATGTGTAGAGGGAATCAAAAGTTACAGGTCACAACGGGAATCACTGACTCACAGCGCACACATGTGCTTGTCAGGAGGCATCAGGGACGCGTGGATTCAACTGCAAGTGAGCAACAGTACTCACTGACCCAGCAAAACCTTTCCTGGTCCCTCAGAGGCTCTGTTGGCATTCAGAAATCCCTTCGAGTAGTGCAGTAACATTCCCTCACCACATCTGGTCCCAGACCTCTTTTCTTCCTCACTCCTGTAAAAAAAAAATACAAAAGAAAACAACAACAGACAACCCCAAAACCTAAAGCATCTTTGAAGTTTAAATCAGACACTTAGTTGACTGATCCTGGCTTGAGCTATGCAGAGGAAGAAAATTTAGGCTTCCATTTGTGTGCTTTCAAAAGGTCTGGAGCAACCTGCTTGCGCTGTTTCAGTCCAGGGAAGAAAAAATAAATACCTTAATATGTCACAAAGACTTAAAGCTGCCTTTTTTGTCATGGGACCATGAGGAAAGAGGACATACTGCAAGGGAGACCACCTTAACCTTCACAGAGCTGTTATAGGGGACATGATCAGAAATATTCAGGTAACGCCACTTATTCTACGAGCCTGGGACAGCCCACACCTCCTAGCAGTGAGGTTATGGATGAGGCTGTGCTAGGTTATCCCAAACAACTGGGTGTAAGCAGAGCATTGTGTCCATCTTTGCCACTTTTTAAAATGTGTTTCCACTGAGAAGTAAGCATGGAGTAGAGTCAGAGCTCAGCTGGGGGCAGCCACCCCACCACAGTGGTGCTACACCCAGCCACCACCCTGCCCTCACTCACCACTTCGGTTTTCTCCCCTTTTTGAGAGGTGACAGAGGGAAAAGTCTCACAGCAGTCAGGGGAGGCATCTCAATAATCAACACAGAATTATAACTTCGTACGTGAACTGAAACAACACAGTTTTGTTGCTAGATCTGGGTATGGATCTTATTAAACAGCACAGTCACTTCTTTGCTTTGTTCCCAAACGATTATTTCACTAACAAACATGAATAAAATGACGATTTACAGTGAAATGGTTTCAGAACTGTAAACCATTCTAAAAGCTGAATTCAGGCAGGAGCTAATGATGCAGTAGATTGACTAAGCTAGATCTAAGCGTACGAGGGAGATTGCAAAAAATATAGTCTGATACATTTTTTAAATATATTTTGGGCAACAACAGTACATAGAACAGCATCATTTAATATATTAAATGATCCATCTTGTCACGTTATTGCTTCATCTAATATGATCTATTACTTTACAGCATGCTATTATGTATATAGAAAAAAAACCTCTGGCTTGTAATAAATTATTATAGCATCTATTTACTGCGCGGTATCTATCTACTTCCACATTTAACCCATGCCAATGTAAGTCCATTTACAAAAACACAGGTCCGTTTCCATTTTTGAGCTCTTTATAAACACAGACCACAAGATCTTGTGATACCTCTCCTGGATAAAAGATGTCCACTCTATGACCACTAGACCTGAAGGCTTACTAATGAACGCTAGCATTGATAACAACGTCAGTTCTTCTTTGACCACGATGAGCAAGTCAAATCCTATCGCTACCAGGAAAAGAACAAAATTCCCGGGGAGAGGCAGACCTAGATCCCTTGTGTTTTGAAGAGTTTCTTCCATAATACTTGCTCTACCCTTGAAATACTACTTGATAAAGAGCTCAAATCTCGATCGTATTTGTGGTCTTTGTGCCATTCCTATAGCGTGATGTTGCCAAGAGCTGGTGGGTTTCCAGGATGAATATTACTCTTTCACGTGGCCTGAAGTTGCGTACTGAAGGTTGATCCTGGGAATCACAGCTGGGCAGGCATAGTTTAAAGGAAATCTGGAGATACTCTAAAAATGATGGACCCCACAGAAATGCAATAATAGGGAAGGCATGAATCAAATGTGTGTGGCAACAAGATGTTCACCAGTTCAGGTGGAGATATGAGCATAGCCCCAGATCAAGACTGACATCTCTTCCATTTGTTAGACTGGAATTCCTAACCAGCTATCCCTCTCCCATTGTAAATTACTTCTTTTCATGCATTTTATCACATTTTTTCACACAAATTCCATTGAAATAGCAGAACATCATAACAAAACATCGAATTATTCCTGCTAGATTCAGCAACTAAAGTTAAAGGGCTTTTTTTTTTTTATTCTACTTGATCATAATTGTAATATTTCAGATTCCTTCTACAAAGAGCAGAATTTAATGGTTGTTATGGATTTTTCACCCCCTCAGAGAATTTCTGCAAAATTCAATTATTTTTGGAGACTGCTTGAGTTTCTATCTCACAGTGATGATGAATCACCTATTGTACTGGCTGACTTAAAAACAATACACAAAAATCAATTTCTTGACAAAAGGAAAGACATAGAGAATCCCGGATTGGCACGCACTGCCTTTGCCCTCAGTTTAAAAATGAGCTAATTTCAATCACTTTCCCTTTTTAAAACACTTTCTGTAGCAGCATCTGATTACATTTCAGCTGCTTAAGTTTCCTATAGAGATTGACTTTGCCAACAAGACGATTTGCCATCAAGAAATTGTAATTAACTTAATGAACTCCGTCTTTTAAACAGTTGGAGGTTTTAGAGCGAAGAGTAATGATTATTACAAGTATCAGAGTTTTGTTTTAAACATACATATTCAGTGCCAGATAGAAGCAATTTGCATGTTAAGATTTTCATGCTCAGACGTGACTGTGGTATTTAGGATTGCTGACGGTCTGAAGTAAGAAAAATATAAAGCATCAAATAATAGCATTAGAAATAACAATAAGGAACACTGGAAATGGAATTTAAATAATTCGTCTTATAACCAAGAACTTTACAGCTCAAATCTGCTAATAAAAGAAAAGTGTTGCGGCAGACCAGAGCAAGTGTCCTTCTGTGAAGCCTTGAGATACGGTTTGAAGCCAATTTTTCATTCTAGCCATGAATCCACAAACGGATTATATCATATCACGTACTTTGGGTTGAGTAGCATATAAATTGTCAAGACTAAAATTACAGGCAACCTGAAGCTACCAATAAAAGTTTTTTTGTACTGCCAAATGCTTGGGCTTTGTGAATCAGCTTCCTCCTCTAGAAGTATTTTCCTGTTAATCTTGTGCTAAACAAATCAGAAAGTATTGCACTGGTAAAATCTGACTTTGTGTAGTGCTGTGCTTTTACATAGCAAATACTCAACCTGTTCTCATTCCTAGTCTGGGCGTTGTCTTTCCCCTGAGAAAAAAAGAAAAACCGAGGAAGAGCAAATGATAACTCTCTGAGAAGCAAGGCACGCATGGCGTGCATTGAAATTACGGCGCAGCTTCCCAATTTTAGTGGAGAGCCTCATCTCATGCACTTTGGAACAACTGTTTGCAAAAGGCAATCAACGTTTCCAGAGAAAATTAAGTTTCCTTACAAGAGCCTCATGCCGAGTATCTCTCAAGAGTGAGCTACCTTGCATGGCAAGTGGAAGTAGATAGATACTGCGCAGTAAATAGATGCTATAATAATTTATTACAATTTTTTTTAAAACTTGATTACATCAGCACTTATTATCTTTCTGTTTTATTATTTTTTTACTATTATTATTATTATTATTATTGCTGATATATTTTCAGTTTAGGAAAAATGTTCCTGTTTTGAATGCCACTCCATGGATCTCTTGCCAAAACACACATATAATTAAAAGGTCACTGAAAAACAAGAAAATTAAATCTTGTAGATCTTACCTGAGTAATCTCACCGAATCAAAGCAGTGGGATCAAGATCCTACTCATGCATCCCTGCAAGGCATTTTGGTGGGGAGCTGGTAGCTGTCATGCTATGACCATGTTACTCTCCAGCTACGTACAGAGGAAGCTTTCCTTCGTGGTTTCCACACTAGTGAGTTACTATAGGGAAGCACTGAGCAACCCCTAAATTCACCAAAGGTTTTCTCACTGTCTGTAGCTGCTGCAGGATTGGGATCAGACCATAAATTGTAGGTTAAATCATGTGCACAAATGCATGAAATTCTGGTGATTGTATTAACTCATCATTTCTATATAAGGGGTGTCTGAACTGTAAAATCATCCTAAGACACCTTCCTAGCATGGACATGATTCGTTCTGGCAAACAACTTCAGTTTAGGTATCTTTTGCTGCCCAAATTAAGTAAATTGTGGTAGAGAATAACTGCATGAAGGATTTTGCCTGGACAAAGATGCAAGTCTTCTTACTGTCCACATGTATGTATGACATACCTCATCTCTGACTCCCTTGAGATTTCTGAGACTTTCTGAGAATTAAAGCTTGTGTAAAGTCCTGCAAGACTACGACTCCCATAAATCTGCTCCCCACCTGTAGAACAATTTGGAACATCATAAACCCAAAAATTCTCCACACAAACATACAACCTAATGATAAGGGGAGTCTGAATCAGTCTGTTTAATCAACAGTGGCCGTGGAGCCCAACTCTGCAACACAACAAACGCAAAGGGAAAGGCACAAGTATAGGCAGGGAAGACAAAGAAAAAGAAACAGGATAAGAGAGCAGAGAACAGCAAACAAAAAGCCACCTGTGAACAAAAGCATCACCACACATGAACAAGTTTGTCTCAGCTGCAGAGGCAGAGTGAATAGCTGATGGTCCCACAGGACATCAGGAGATCACCCGGTGTCAGCAGGTTCATTCAAACCTAAGCTCGAATGCCGCGTGGTCACAGCCCAGCTCCAAAACACCCGAGACCTGGAGGATCAGTCTGGAATTAGGCAATGTCACGTTGTTGCAGTCTTCTAAAAAATGCCCCAAAACCAAATGAATGAACAGAACTACCATTTGTGAAACGAAATACAATATTCCCCAACACACGCATACACGTGCCCACACACAGGCACGTTATTTGGGGGGATGAAGACAAATCCCGTCATTGCAAAGTGCAGCCAGCTGACAATATTTTCTGACAAGTACCTTGAGGGCAGGAATCAGTTACAGTGGCTGGGCAAGCTTCCCCTGCTATTGCTCACCTATGCTGAAAAAAAAAATCCAGCCAGTCCTGGACATATTCATACCACATATTTCAGCTGCTCTTGTTTCTATGAAATTTTAACTGCAAATGCCATGGCTCAGTTATTTTCTCTAAGGCTTTCTAAAAATCAGGACACCTTTGATGACCCCCTTGCTTCTGGTTCAGAGTCATTAAGTGCATCTACTTTCTTCACCTCTTCCTAAAATGCAATTACCGGGAAAATGATTGGTACAGATGTCATTTACGTGGGCAAGCGAATGTGTTGCAATGCAGCCACGTTACGAGACAGGCTCAGCACCTCCATGTGCTGAAATAGGAAAGATCAAGAGTTATTATGCTCAAGGGGAGGAGGAGGACAACATTGTCACCATTCAGCATCCTTCTCCCACATTGCCAGGGGCAGATACATTTCCATACAGCTGGTAACATTAATTAAGGTTGCCTTTTAGGGAATTCCTTCAGGGAATTCCTTCAGGGATCCACACTATCCCCTAAGTTAAGCACTGCATGAGCAGAAACATGCAAACAGAGCAGTTTTTAAATTAGCGAGGTGAAACACTGTCTCACCTACACCAAAATAATAGATAATAGGGATGAAAGAGAAGAAACAAAGCCATGGAGAGAAGAAATATGAAAATCTTGTTATTTTAATACTGGATTTACATCTTTACATACCACCTTTATCGTGAGTAGAAATGCTCCATTGTCTACCTACCTGTTTCAGTCAAATCGTTGATTTTTCCATTAAGTGAACCAGGGCATAATTCTAAAAATAACAGTGACACAGACATCAGTGAGGTCAGAGATTGCCTTCCAAACAGCTTCTCCCCCAAGACAGATGATGGCTTGGGACACTGTCACGTTTCAGCCCACAGCTCTCCACGTTTTCTCCTTCTTTCTGTTTCTCACAGAGGTTTTGACACTTCCTTACTTTGCAGCTTCTTATTGTTCTCACTAAACTCATTTCTGGCCAAAAATTGCAGTCTGAGTCTGTAGCTGAGGAACTGCTCTCCTGACCTGCCATTTTTTACTTCCACACTAATAGAGGGAGAAAAAAAGATATTTGCAAAAACAAATGCCTCTGTTAGGGGTGTTCCTCTAGTTTTCTAAAGTTTTTGGTAAAATAAGTGTTATAGACCGGTCATGGGTAGGTGACAGGGCTGGTGGGGTGGAGGCGTCTTTATAACCTCAGGGCTACCTTGTGTGCCCCAGGGCAGAGGAGCACGCTCTGAACCTAAAGGCAGTGCCACGCTCTACCGGGCTTTCCCCTAGCATGTCTCAATTTCTTCCCATTGTTGGAGGCTTGGATTTTCCACCGGTTTTGTACACCCAACTAAAGGAGCTCACCAACTTCAGGAAGTGCCCGCAGAGGCTCATAAACAGTTAGCTGCAGCTGCCATCTTACACAAATGCTTCTCGCTGTGATGAACTGGAAATGCAATGGGTTCCTCATCAAAAACATTCTTAATTGCAGCTAATTCCAGGGCTATCAGAGGAAACGTCTGCACATTTGCTTATCGCAGCCCCACTGGCACACAGTTACATTGGTTTCCTGGTTATTTCATACTCAATTCAAAGCTGCCTGCCTTAAAATTCTCCACGGACCATTTCCAGGCATCTTCACAGATCTTGTGCCCGTGCTAGGTTTCATTGAAGTCACTGGGAAAATTTCCATTGATTTTAATTGAACAGGCTGTTTGGCTTTTTTTCTTTTCTTTCCCCTCTGGCAATGAAACATTCCAACCAAAAAATTCAAGACCATGTGACTGTAGGTCTCTTATTTTATGGGAAAAACTGAAAATCAGCTTACATCCACCTGAGGTTTTACTAAGATTTACAAAAAAAGAACCATTTTGTGTGTTTTCCTCTTGAAATACACACCAATTGTTTAACTGGTGTGAATGTTTCAAATTACACATTGACATTTGCTTGAAGAGGACTTCTGAAAACAAAAAATATTTTGCATTATATGTTATTAAACTGTTGGTTTTCCTAATTAGTTCACTTTATTTTCTTTTTCCCCAGGAGAAATATCATAATTTCCACATAATTACTAAAATATTAGACCACACAACATTTTAAAACAAAATTTCAGGCAGGCAAATTTATTCCTATCTATTCAATCATTGTTTTTCAAAGGACCAGAACATACGAGACCCCAGATTTGCCCAGTCTGCAAAGGAGAACTACAGAAAGAGGAAAAACATGACATTTGCTGTGGTCCTCACCCTTTTAAAACTGATTGGAAAGAAGAGAATAGGATGGGGAGACAGCTGGAGAAGACCTGTCAGGTGGCAGCCATCTCCCAGGGCTGGCACTCCCCTCCTGCATTTCCTTCATTCTTTGGAAGGAAAATTCCTTATCCTTATCAAATTCTATGAATATTTTGCTTACAGTGTTAACAAAGGCCCAATTCCTTTCAAGTACTGTGACAGAGCCCATTCAGGGTGGTTATTATGACTGCAGGAACACAGGCTAACAGTAAGATGTCTTCCATGGCAATGAAAAGAAATCCACAACAAAAGGAGTCCGGAAAGTTCAAGTCTACCTCAGGTTCACTGGTTTCTGTGCTATTCTTTCATGCTATTCATTTACTCACAATGAAGTACTGCAGAATTCAAACACATTTACTCTAAGCTTCTTTTGCTATACAAAACAAGCTTGATTTAATGAAAAAAACCAAACCAAACAGAACAAAACAAAAAAATAACCGAGACCAAAAAAAAATTTAAAAAACCCCCAAAACGTCACAGCCTCACAAAAATGTCCCCTACCAAAAAAAAAAAAAAAAAAAAGCAAAACAGTCCAAAACAGCCAAACTGTCACTTTTGGACTAAAATATCCTAATACAAAGACTGCCCACATCAGTATATTAATTACCTAGATTGCTCACAAGTCGTAAAAATATCAAATTCTAAAATTTTTGTCTCTGACAGGGCAAAAAGCAAATCCCTCTCTGTGTTTGATGAGGGGAAATAGGCACTACTTAATAATTGATATTCCCCTCCACCCAACACAGTGTTAATTGAATGGATTACGGTACGACATGCACAGGAAGGACCAGATTAAAAAACCAAACCATCTGTAAACTGAGCCAATGATTTTAATGGGAAGAAAATAAAGGATAGCAATTGTGTGGTGAAGTGCGTCAAAATGTTAATTGCTTATAGTCACATCCTTCTAAACTAGTGGAGAGGATGATGAAGATAAAGTCTAATAAAATGTCTTTTACACAACAGAAGTTCTAGTCCTTTATTATTCTGCAGTGGAAAGAAATGGGTAAAATGAGGAATATTTGCAACAGGGTGGACTCAGTGTTTAGAATTAGTTTCAAAGCAGTGAGTCTGTTCTGCATTTCATTTTTATCATTTACGTCTGTGCAAAGGGAGGGCATAGCAAACATAAAGATTTCTATTCCAACATGGAAGCTGCTCTTTAAGCAAGATACTTCAGTTCAGCCAAGCATGGCCAACGAAGCTGTCAAGCACGGCTTGACAACACTTCACTGTTCTTATAACTGGTTTCTGCATATAAGACCGTTTCTAGCAGTCTCAGGACAAATATTAGTTGCACACTACAGTGCGCACCTCAAAACCAGTTACACAAATTGAAGACCTCTACCTTAGAGTGAGGCCAAGCAAGCAACCTATAGCCACAGTCCTTGCCTACCTACACACCATCTGCAGGACACAGGAAGTCGATATTAATAAACCTCCACAAATATTTTTTGCGTATGACTAAAGATCTTTCAGGAGGCAATTTTGGAGGCACCAATCTTTAGAAAGGCTCTGTCCACAGTAAACTCTTCCAGACCCCATGCTTTCTGTGATACACTGGGAAGAGCACAGTAGCCAACAGGTACCTGAGGCAGAAAATCTGGCCTCAAACACAAATCCCAAGTTCTTCTGAAAATTCTTACCCTATGGTATCCTGACAATGGTATCCAGGCATTTTATAAACTGCTGAGCATAGATACAATCGGATCCTGATTTGCCTTCACCTTCACAACTCCAAATCACATCAGAAGAAAGGCGTGAAGGTGTGCTTGCTTTGACGACTCAGCTTCCCAGTGCCCTCTCGAGAAGAGAAAGCCACACTTCTTTCTCATTCCTGTGTCATTGGTAGGGCTGGAAACTAAATTCCAGTTGCAAAATATTGACAATGGGTGATGATACCCAAATCTGGAAGAACATTTCTGGAGGAAACATCTTGTGGAGTGGTGATGTAAATTGGGACATAGAAAGAGAATAATTAAAGAAAATGCTCTTCCACTCCTGATGGAATGTAGCCTCCCTTAATATCAAGGGTTTAATATGCTGATTTTAATGTGATGAGTCCCAAAATTACATTAGTAGCCCAAGTGAGATCCTCCTAGCTTTCATTTCTTACTTGTAGCTACAACATGTCCTCACAAGTGCTGTACTGAGAACTTGGAGGAATGAGAGTCTGGGGAATTTTAAAGTGTCAGAAACATGCAAATATTGCAGATTAGTATTCCACACAGAGCCATAATTTTCAGTGTTTGCACTCACTTTAGCATTCCCTTTAAATTAAAGGCACAATAGGTAAACTGGCAGCGTGCAGATGGTTTAAAGAGTTTAAAACATTCTTATTCATACCTTCAATTTTTTTTTACAACAGAAGCTATTTAGAACCCAATTTTTGTGCCCTTTCAAAGGTAACAGGATTTGTTCTGAAAAATAAACTCAGAGGGAAACCAGCAGGTAATTTGGGATAATGGGTTTGCATATTTTAAATACAAATAATATGAGTTAATAATATCCCTTCAGACATTTAAACGTACCTTGAGATACAGACATCTAGCTGCGTAGGAAAGATTACAATGGAAGAAAAACTGTAATCATAAGGGAACAGGCACAGGAGAAATGTGCTTCTTAGGAGAGCCCTGAAGTAGATCCTGAGAGCACTGCGACACTTGAAGAAATGCAGCCGAGGGGAGATGGAGGATGTGGATACACCCACCACGGTGCCAGCTGCCAGAGGGGGACTAGAAGTGAAGATCCATAAAGGTAATCAGGCATTTGGCAAAACATATATAAAAACACCCTCAGGTTGATCAAGGAGTGGTTTGAGAGTCAGGCATCAGCAAATGCTGAACACAAACCGAACACACGGTTGTTAGAAAAACATCCCTTCATTTGCAGTTTTTGGGTCCAATTTCATCTTCACAGGCTGACTGAAATGGAGCTGCTCTATTTTACGCTCGCTGGCCTCTAGAAATGAAAGGTCCATGTTCCCTTTCCCCTTCTGTCTGATGAGGACTTAACACACATCACAGGAGACCACGTTTCCAGCCAGCGGTGCCATCTGAACTGTAAACCTGGTGAGTGATGCTGGAGCTGGCTATCCCGCTTCCCTACATCCCAGTGAGTGCCCCCAGCTGTGAATTATTCTCTTTCCAACTTTCTCCCTTTTTCTGGCCTCAGGACTTGCAGCCTTTGCTGTGACAACTGCTTGCTCTGAACAAGCTGTGAACAGACGACTGCTGTGGGAAAAGGAGATGATGGATGCTCTTCTTCATCCCTTAACTCTCAGGGTACAGAGTTTACACCTCTCAGAGCAAGGCAAATGGTTCTGGGGGTCTCGTCTTCTTTCACCACGGTGTCGTTGTACAGATTACAACTACTGCTGTCGCTGCCTTAAAAGAAAACCCCTTATGCATGGCTTGTAGAGCTGGCTCCTGAGCAGACCTGTTGCCCATCTCAGCCCATCCGGCTCAGGTGGAGCACATATGGCTGCTTGCTCCAGGCACGAGCAGCCCTATCGCAGTGAGGGCTGGGAATTTTAATGTCAAAGATGAGAAGAAAGTCATTTATTTCTTCTTTCTTTCCTGGGCTTATTAAAAATTCTTGTACCTTTTGAATTGCTTGAAGTACTGCCCTTACGTGCCCATGAGCACTTCCTGGTGGAGCCTCACCAGTTAATAGGCTTCTCCTTGCTGAGCAGGGGGATAACACATAAAACCAACCCAAACAAACAAAAGCTTTTCCTATTAGCTAGTTGTCAATTACCCTTGATGGGTAATCCTACCAGTGGCCAGAGGGAAATGCTGGCAGATGTAATTACTGGCTTCTTTTCCCAGGGTTATAACCTCTGACTTGCAAGGCCTGTCTTCAGGTGCAAAAATATAAATAAATCACTGAATAAATTGTGATAAGCTTCTGCCTTGCATAAATAAGGAAGATTTCAACTCAAACCGGAAAATTTTAATTGCAAGAGCATTTTACTTCCAGTGCTTCTCCGCTCATGATGGGTGATGTGAGCAAATATCCTCACAAAACATGATATCTAGTTAAAACTTACAGGAAATAGTATAGAATAGTCCAAGGATAAATATTTATGTAGAAAACTATTGCATGTTGCGTTGACAAGAATCTGCTTATGCTTATTACAGAAAGATACAGTGCAGTTTAAAACTGACAATCCATTACTAGAAATCCGTCTTTTGCTCAGGATGATAAACCAAGATTGAATTATAGATTTCACAGCAGCAATTCCTACATTCTGCATTTAAATCCACACCTTCTGCTTCCCTAGACCTTTTTTAATCCTTTCATTTGAAATAAATGGTTGTGCTCCAAAATTGCCTCAGTTCATGAACATTTTAATCACAGGAAATGTAGCAACACAATCCCCAAAATTGTTCACAGACCTCGTTAAATAGGGCTTTCTCATCAAAAGCGAATTTTTAACTTTTATTTATATATGTTCAGTTTGGTTTGTAAACAACTACATACCCTGAGTGCACAACTGCGTTTCCTACTTAATTAAAATTTGCAGAGTGCTCAGATGCAGTTACATTTTGGGCAGGGTTCTGATTCCAGACCACTGCCATTCATACAGGAATATTTAGTCACACATGAAATCCATCTAATCCACAGATTGCAAGGTGAGTGAATAGGGCAAGTTTGTTATCCCTGTTTTCCCACTAAATTAAGCCTTTGTGTCTTGTATGAACTCATTTAAAATTGAGATTTCTGTTCACTGTACTCTATTCAACACTGTGCCCCTGAGCCGAACAGCTGTAAATACGGGCTGGTTCCTTCAAACCCCAGGAAGAGATACCAGCGAGTGTCCAAATCCAGACGGCTGCTGCTTTCTGCTGGTTTCACTTTGATAATTCGGTTACAAATAAAAGCAGTTAAAACAGTCAAAAGCTTACTGGACTGAGCAGTCCGGGCCAAATCTCGTGTCACTCTTCCTAAATAGCCATCCCCAACTTGGAAACAGATGTGTGTGTGGGAGAGAGAAAGACTTCCTAACTCACCCCCATAAATCTGAAGAAAAGTTCAACATTCAAACTCCACCAAATGGTAATCACGCCGCCGCCTTTTGTTATTCTTATGAATGACTGTAGTCAGGCTATTTAAAGCAACTGATGCATTCAGTTGTTAATTGTAAGTGCCCATTGAGGGCACCTCAAATGAACCACAGTCTCGCTCAGTTCTCATCCCCCCCTTCCCAGCACAGGGCTGGAAAGACTTTAGGAGAGAACAAGAAGTTCATCAGCGAAGAAGTTCATCTGCTAAGCCAGCAGAGTCCTTCAGAAATTATTATGGAGAGGGAAGAGTAGTCTTGGAGGAAAGAGGAAACTCAAGTATTTCAGTAGCTTTTTATTTATCGCCCAAAGCTGCCAGAGCTCTGCACTCACTTGTTCTCAGACCTCCTGAAGAGAAAACTGCCCAGGCTCTGTCCTGTTTCCACGTGTACCCTGTTCAGGCCAGTGAAGAAGGATCCTGTGCGAGGAGGTTGGACTACACTATTATTGCCACGGTCAGCACCATTTTTACCAAGTCAGAAGATTTACTCTGTCTCTCAGACTTTCCTTCAACTTGTCAGCTCAAGTGGGGGCAGAGGTTGCATGCCATCATTCCGTAAGCATTATTGTACATGCTAGAAAAACCTGTTTCAGCCCACTACATAAATATTGAAGTGCCAGTCCTGCCATGAGTCGTGAAGGATTTCAGCCTGAATAACCCATCCCAATAATTTCAATGGGTTTAACTAGAGTGTAAAAACAAGTACAGTCACATAGATTTGTGGTGTAGGGTGAGAACTGGCTCAGTACATGTGCTCTATGTGAATCTAAGAAAACACCCGTAACATCCTCTTGAAAGCCTATATGACCATTGGCAGGATGTGATTAAAAAATTGGAAAAAACCTCTACCCTGGGGGGAAAAGTCCCGCATCACTACAGTCACAGTACTGCTTCCTTTCACCTGAGCAACACCACGTGGAAATAAAACAGTGTGGGTGTTCCTAGATGTGGCAGTCTTCTTGTCTGTGAGGCTTCCTGCTTTGAATTTGAACACTACCATGAATCTGCCATGAATATTGTCCAAGGATGTCTATAATGTTTCAAGTTCTGTCCCATTCATCTTGTAGCTCCTTTTTTTTTTTTTCTGTAGGAAAACGTGACCAAACTCCATCCCCGTGAAAATGGTAGAAACAAACATTTCCTTGGTCAATTTTTCTTTCTCTTCCTAACTGGAGGCACATTCAGGATCTTTGTCTAGTTTCCCCATCCTCAGCACATAGTCAAAATGCTTTTTAATGGAAAAAAACCCTAAGACACAGGAGTTTTTGCCAGTTGTGGTAGCATGTACTTGCTTTTAATCAATTTGTAGCCAGTGAAAAATTGTAATGATCTCCCTACTGTTTCAGTAAAGTACCATTAACTTCACTGGGGAGAAAAAAAACTAGAGAAAAGCCCAAAGTTTAGTTATCTTCCCAAGCTCTTTAAAATTTCAGTTGAAGTATAATGTATTTTGCCCCCGAATGGAACTTATTGCAAAGTATCCAAATACTAAAAATCCCCACAAAAGTTAAGCCAAAGAAGGTTACGTTTGTATTAGTAAAACTGATTTTTTTATGGGTAGTCAAAATGACAAAAAGAGTAGCAACCAGTTTTTCTTCCTGATTATTCACATGCGAGTGAAAGATTTATCCTGCTGCTTATAGTGTTTAAACCAGCTATGTCTAAGTACCTGGATTTTATTTCCAAGGTATTTTTCTTCCACTAGCAGTTCTGTCCTGCACCTTTGTAGCCTGAGAGATGCTTAGAGGCAGCAGCACTACCTTTAACATCAGTTTTTAAGCTTCTCATTGAAGTGTCACAATTACAAGTCCTAAAACCTGCCTTTTCATGCCATCTGATTTAGCAGCTGCTGTACTTCATAAAATCCAAATTCTATTACCAAAGAAACCCTGCCAATGACATGATATTACACAGCATGAAATCACTCCAACATCTAATCTTCTAAAGGACTTACATGACAAAATGAATCAGGAAATCTACGCAGTCATCATTTCTCAACATTTTTCCAGTTTCCAAGCTTGAAACGAGATACGAGCTTGTTTTCTGAACCCCGCGCGCATTTCAGTGTCGTTCAACATAAAGAGCAATTTTCTCTTTGAACAGAAAACACATTGGGATTATAAATTAATATTAAAACCAATCCCCACATTCTCATTGTCTCCCCAAAGTAACAGAGATCTGACACTCAACTTGAAAGGCGGTGGGTTACAGCAGATACAGACACTTCCTAGGATATTAAGAAAAACAGAATAACAATAAAGCCCTGAGGTATTATCTGCTTTCAACCTAGAAGGGCAGGAAAATGGTTCAATCTACATTCTCTTCATAGCATTTTCTTATCATTTGCAACCACTATCACACTGCTGAGGCTGCATCACCAAGGACACACATGTCACACTAGCACCGGTCTATGGGCGTGGATCTACGGGTACCTCACTGAGTGTACAGTTGCCAGTTTTCTGTTAGAAAAATATAGTGACAAGGAAAATTTCATCATCAAAAAGTCAACTGGAAGCAAAGGAAGTAAATATATTTAATATTACATATGTAACTAATATATATAAGTATATATTAAAAAAATATATACACATATATGTGTGT